>NC_057735.1:25126366-25138557 GCF_004010195.1 Chiloscyllium plagiosum
TTTCAGTGTAAGGTAATCCCACCATTCCAGGAATTTACCTTGTGAACCTACGCTGCACTCCCTCAATAGCCAAAATGTCTTTCCTCAAATTTGGAGACTAGAACTGCACACAATACTCCTGGTTTGGTCTCACCAGAGCCCTGTACAGCTGCAGAAAAGCCTCTTTGCTTCTATACTCAATCCCTCTTGTTATGAAGGCCAGCATGCTATTAGCCTTCTTCACTACCTGCTGTACCTGCATGCTTACCTTCATTGACTGGTGTACAAGAACACCCAGATCTCTTTGTACTGCCCCTTTATCTAAATTGATTCCATTTAGGTAGTAATCTGCCTTCCTGTTCTTGCCACCAAAGTGGATAACCATACATTTATCCACATTAAACTGCATCTGCCATGCATCTGACCACTCACCTAACCTGTCCAGGTCACCCTGTAATCTCCTAACATCCTCCTCATATTTCACCATGACACCCAGCTTATTATCATCAGCAAATTTGCTAATGTTATTACTAATACTATCTTCTATATCATTAATATATATTGTAAAAAGCTGCGGTCCCAGCACTGATCCCTGCAGTACCCCACTGGTCACTGCCTGCCATTCCGAAATGGAGCTGTTTATCACTACTCTTTGTTTCCTGTCAGCAAATCAACTTTCAATCCAAGTTAGTACTTTGCCCCCAATACCATGCACCCTAATTTTGCTCACTAAAGCTTTTATTCCAGGGTTATTCCTTGTCAGTTGATTTCTAGTGACTTCAGTTGTTGCTGAGCATTTTAAAGGAAAATAAATGACAACAGTTGATGTGATTGGAAAGATATGTGGTTTCATTTTAGGATAATTGATTTCAGTAGATCACTATTAGGCGTTTAATAATGGCTGAATGTTTGAAATGCAGATCACTAGAAATGACTACGATTAAATGATGTTGAGTGTGAAATTTTGTTAAGATTTCCTGATAGGGTACGTGGAATGCTGTGATGAACATTATTCTACAGTATATATTTCTAAAAAATATTGAAATTTAATGCTAGTTACAGTCTCAAAGTTCCCAGCTTCCGACTTGCAAGGAAGGTGCCAACTGAATGCCAGGTGTTTCTTAGTTTTATCATAAGGATTACTGTGAATACTGATCTAATTGAATCTGTACTTGTGGTTCAAATGGTGTAATTGTCGGTTAGCTGAGAGTATAATGTAGTTCCTTACTCTTGTCATAAACATTAGAGTCTACAGAAACCCTCATAATATATCTTTAATGCTGAATCGACATTCATCTCTGGGCTTGATATCAAACTAGAATGGGGTGATTTATTTATTACAAGTGTTGCGGCATCTGGAGCTCCCATTTGATTGTGAGAGGTAAAATTTCAGCCAGCAGTGAACTGCTTTGAAATAATAGAGAATGGCATGCTGTTGTTCAGCAAATGCAGCAGCAGTGAAATTGAGTCATTGTGGTTTACTGCTTTATTTTGAACTCTAGTTGGCACAAATCAGCTGTTTAAAATGATTCAAAAATTCATTTCCCATGGCAAAAAAAGGGACAGCTCTTAGGACAACAGAATTCTTCAGTGGAACAGCAGAAAACAGAATTTTGAACAAGAAGGTGGAATATAAATTTGATCATTAATTTATGGGAGTAAATCATTCATTGTGCTATCAAGATGTGTGTCTGAATTACTGTAACATATATGAAGTAAATTTCCTTTCTTTTTGGGAGAAGCGTGAGCCTATTTAAAACCCAAGGCTGAACTAACCTGTTAAAAAAGAGCAGATTAAAATCCGTTATACACACAGGTTACTTTTAGCAAACATCAGTCACAGATTAACATGACTTTCAATTTAATGTTTTGATTATTTGGTTAGTAAATATAGATATGGTTTTTTAACAATTGATATTTGCCATATTACTAACTTTCATGATGTGGGAAGAATCTTGGAGCTGTGCAGAACTTGCAGCATAATAAAAAGCTGATCAGTTTGCTGACAAGTTACACTCTGTGTCACAAGTGTCATTGTATCACAGACTCTAGGCTCCAGCAGTGGTTACATAATAGTGTCAGGACAATGCAATAGTCAATATAACACCATATTAACCTGTTGCAGAGAATCATTCCATCACTGACTTGAACTGATGTATAGTTGTTATTTATTACTTTTGCTGAAGCTGTTTATTCCAAAGCCATTCACTGCAGTTTGAGTTTTTTTTTTACTTACAAAGCAAAATAGATTTTTTTTTGAAAAGCAATAATATGAGGTACAACGAGACTGTGTAAGGTTGTACAATATAAAGAAAATATATTGCTTCTTTGGTTACATAAATCTGTCAGGTTTAATTTTTCAATTAAAGAATTTGTTCCTTCAAGTTGATTATTGCCATCCCCAGCAGTTTTGACACAATACTGACAACAAGTCACACTTTGTAGCATGTTCAGTATCGGCAAAGCTCAGGTTCTACTTTGTTGTTCAGTACCAACTTCTTAAAATTAACCTTCACTATGATGTTACCGTAAGTTTATTTGTGTTGTGTTCTATTCTAATGTCCAAATTTCAATTCCATTTCTCTGGTAGCTTCTGATACCTGGTGCAGTTTGAGCTTTTTTTTTTCAGTTGAATGTAGTAGAATTGACACATGCCATTAACCAAATGGTAAGGAAATTAAGTTTCAGTTGAAATTTCTGTGGAGTTAAGTTAAATCATGATCTTTTTTGGAGTTAGCATAATTTACAAATATCCATTAAATAAAGTGGATATTAATGGAATAATAATCCTAATTGTGACTTTTTCTGGAATTTATCATTGTACTAAATTTAGACTGTACTTATATGTAATTTTTTTTCAGTGAGGGAAAAATAACTGCAAACTCAAGTTTCATTTGTACCCTTTGAGTCTTAGATTGGGTTGGGATATCTGGTCGGCATGGACAGGTTGGACTGAAGGGTCTGTTTCCATGCTGTACATCTCTACGACTCTGTACATTTTTTAAATAAATTCCAGAGATATACTTTTAAGGCGATTGATAAAATCTGCAGTTACTGGGGGAAGGGCAAGAAAAAATGCTGCTGTCACTGTATTAACAATAATGAAATATTATTTATCTATTCTTTAAAAAAAAACAATTGGTGGTTATGGATTAAATTATAAAGAAAATTTATTCTGCTTATTAACCTTTTGGGAGGTGACAAATAAAGTGATTTCTAGAGAAACCAAAGAATGGAGTTGAATTGATTACGTGTCATGAATGTCTATGGTATGCTTTATGCTCAGGACTACTGTAAGTCCAGGAAAAACATGTGATTTTTATTTTAAGCACAGTGTTAAGCATAATGCTGTTTTCACTATGTCTGGAACCTCCCAGTTATGATTGCTAGTTCAGCACTACAAAAAGCCTCAGACACTTCACAAATTGCAATTTACTGCTAGTGAGTGGAGAGTAAATTCAATTTTATCTGAACCTTGAAGAGATGCCTCATTCAATTTGCAGTAGTCTTCACAGCTATCGAATGTGAATATTGTATTGTTCTCATCCAGTAGCTGAAGTGGCAAATTGTTAAAATACTTAATTCCTTATAATTGCCATTTGAGCCATTGATACCTTTAAAAACAAAGGTTCAAAAGCTGTGACTCTCCATTAATGTTGATTTCTCTTTTATTACAAAAAAAACTCATTTAAATACTGATATGCCAAGCTTTGGTTCAATCCAAGAAATCTGTCAGGTTTAATTTCGCAAAATTGCAAACACGCAAACTCATGAAATTGAGGGGGAACAGGATCTGTAGTGAAAACAGTAAGTAAATATTTTTCTGTACTAGAAAATGTATGGTATGATATACTTTTACAATGATTAGGTAATGTTGGTGACTACTTTTTAATCAGTGACTTGGGATATTGATTTAGATGCTTCAATGTGGTTCTCACCTGTTTCAGCTGTGGCCACCTAGTTGAAGCCAGTTCAAATTTTCATTTGAATTGGCCTTAAATGGAAAACCAACATAACATTTCTCAAAAATATTTTTGACAAAAAGCACAGCGGTATGTAGAAATAAAGCGTGTTATTGACTACTGGAGGGATACACTTAGAAGGTTCCTGCAGACATTTCCCATTGAGTATTGTCAAGATATTCAATAACAGGAACCATCACAACTGAGCAGAATATGTGCTCAAAAATGTCTACATTTTAGCATTACTAGGTAGAAGTCAATGTTGTAAATCTAAACAAACTTCATTCCCTAACCACAAATATGGAAAACATCCGTAATTCTCCTTGTGCCATTTTTGATTGAAATTAGCCAATTTGTGCAGTTGCACCTGTTACCTACTGCTTTGTGACCCAGCTGCACTTCGCATTGGTTTAAAACTGGCCTAAGTTTCAACTAGCATTAAAAACAAATGGGTGATGAGAATTTTTTTATGGTTGAAGGTGAATTTCATGTGCTAACTGTTGTCAATATTTTTTCCCCATAGAGCAAGTGCATATTCATTTTAGAAAATACGAAGTAGAGTATCTGCAATTTGCATTCCGGTGGATGAATAATTTGTTGATGAGGGAGCTGCCTCTCCGATGCACCATCCGACTCTGGGACACATACCAGGTGAATGTTGTAGAACTGTATTAAGGCTTCTTTGTTAGTCTCTGCTTTAAAATATCTTAGCTTTAATGTGAAAGAAACATTGTTTTTAATGCTCGTTGAAACTTAGGCCAGTTTTGAACCAATGCATTCAATGTTTCCAGCAAATCAACAAAGTTTGTAGCCTTGATTTGGGCTTATGCATTGCATGTTCCATTACGTGTGAAAAATATAATAATTTAGGTATTTAGGTTGAGTATGGGCAGCGATCAGTGGGTATGTTTGGTTCATGGGTCTGTGATCTCATTAATCTTAAGTCATTTATTTCTGATGATTTGAATAATAACAAAGAAGGATTAAGTGCATTTGTTATTTACTGTCTTTGCAAGTGAAATGACAGTCAATTAACTTTTCTGAATGAATAAAGTTGAAAAACTCTTCTGTAACTCATACTTGTATGCAACTGATATCAGTAGATGAATCTTTAAAAAGTTATGGATTTTTTCTGCTTTTCAGTCATGTGAATGTATAGTGCTGTGAACTGATAAAACAATTTCATAACCTGCTTATATATGACACCACTATTCATCAGTGCACTTTTACAACTAAGCTTCTTTTGAATATATTCTCAATATTCCGTAACTTAATCCTCACATTTGTTGTTCATGTAGTGAATTAGTCCTTCGGGTCCTTGCTAGATTTTGTGTATAGAAAACAGCTAGTTACCTACAGTGTTGTTCATGGTAAAGTGGAGAATGCGCTGTTCTAAAAGAGTTAAAAATCACACAACACCAAGTTATAGTCCAACTGGTTTAATTAGAAGCACATTAGCTTTCAGAGTGTTGCTCCTTCATCAGGTGTTGTGGAGGGCTCAATCCTAACACACAGAATTTATAGCAAACGTTTTTTCTATAAATTCTGTGTGTTAGGATTGAGCCCTCCACTACCACCGATGAAGGAGCGACGCTCTGAAAGCTAGCGTGCTTTCAATTAAACCTGTTGGACTATAACCTAGTATTGTAATTTTTAACTCTGTACATCCCAGTCCAACACCGGCGTCTTCAAATCATGACTGTTCTAAAAGGTAAGCCATGTTTTAACACGTGAAACACAATGTGTTATGCAGGTAATTGAATCCCAATGGGTTGTCAACTTGTAGTGAAACAAAAGTAGGAGCTGAAGGGGATGAATGACCATAGCACAAAATAGACCAGTAGTTTATCAACAGCCTGTTTTATATAAATATTTGATTTTCTTTTTCAATTATTTTTATATTGAAGTCCTAATAGCTTTGTTAGCAAAACTGAAGTTATTTGGATTTATGGAGCAGTGGAATGTGGATGCTCGATTGGATAAGGGACAGAAAATAAGGAGAAATTAATTATTATTGTTTAGTCTGGAGAAAAGTATAAATTGGTGTTTCTCAGGAGCCAATTCTTTGCTTTTTTTTACAGGGCATGATTTAAATATGTATTAGAATCCATTCTCTAACTTTGAGTTCTCTAATATATCCATAATCTTTAAGTACCAAAAGATTCTGGTTGGCCATTCGCACAATAATCGTGGAGCCGTGAATTTGATAGAGAAAGAGAAAGTTGAAGGAGTTGGCGTACATATGGAAACAGTTTTAATGAGGCAGCAAATTTGTGGAAGTAGAAGGGAACTAAACGTGGGCCTTTTGGACAAGCGAGGAATGACCTTGAGGGCATGGAAGAAGAAGCCTGTGTTTTACTGACAGTGTTAAGAAATGAAGGATTAGAGAATCGCAGTAGGACAGTGCAAGTTATTATCTGTGCCTTATGTACAAGTCTAGTTTTGGCTACTGTTACTTTTTTCAAAAATGTCATGTTTTTAATACATTAAATATTAATTGTATTTTTAAAATCTTCAAATTTTTTCCATTATTATATCAGCATTTAACTTTTGCTGACATGATATGAATCCTTTAATTCCTTCAGGTTTTTTTCATCACTATTCTACTTTGCGCAGAATAGATTGATAAATAACTAAATAGAATAGAATGAAGGACTGAGACTGGCTAGATTGTGTGACAGAGGACCAGCATAGACCTAATTGGCCAAATATCCACTTGCTGTGTTGTAAATGACTCTGTAACATCTCAGGATTTTGAGTGTTTCCATCCTCTTTTACCTCTTTGTCCATAAGTTCCACTGTATTTCTTAATATGGGACTCCATTCATTGAAATGCTATTTGATGTGATAAAAGTCATTTGACTGTTGGCTGCATCATTACTTGTCAGAATTTTCTACCTCAAAGTCAGTTCTTCAGAGAGCTTTTCAGTTTGAAAAGAAGTTCCAAGTGCTGCTCATCCATTATCACTACATTATCTGTCATCAGTTTATGTAAGTAACAATGGATGTCAAGAGTCCTGGAATAAATTGTTGCTAATCGATTTTTAAAGGTTGCAATAAATTAATTTGGAAAGGTCGGTGTGCTTTGTACTAACTTTGGAGTTAATAACAATTTAAAAGACCACAGAATCTTGCATTTTGTACAACTCCACTAAGAAATTTGTTGTATTTATTATTATCTGTCAAAACAAAATCCGTAATATGATAGGATGTTACTTAGCATGTACACTTCTTTCACATCATAACTCATCAGTGCTCCTAGGTGCTTTTACATTTGCCCTGACAAATAATCGACTGCTTTTCTTTCACAAGTTTTCTAGGCTCAGTCCCCCCACCCCCATTTCAATTCTGACAGGCCCCAATCTACACCTTGTGCAGCTTGTTGTCTCTTGGCCTTTGCTCCCATTGGTATATCATTTCTTTATGTTGATATGATCTGTATTGTACCAACTTTTGTATCCACATGATTACAGTGCTTAGCTGCAGCCTACTTTACATTGACTTGCCTTAATACTATTGCCCTCAGCTTTTTACAGGCAAGAAATAGCTGTGATGCCCATTTGTGAGAGCCATTCAGAGTACAAGAAAAGATTAGAACACAATAAACTGGAAAAAGGAATTTGAAAGAGCAAATGAAATGGTTACTGGAAAAATACATGATTATTTGGACCGTGCATGACACACAACGAGAAATAGCTAAAAATTTAAACATGAATGCCCTTTTGAAAGTTAATTGAAAATATGGTCAGAACCAGAAGTCCATTCTAACTGGTGCATTTATTAAGATCAGCTAAATCGGCTAGTTTGTCTATTACAACTGTAAATTGCCTTAATCAACTCATTGTTGTGGGGTTTTCCTTGCTCTATATGATTGTCAGTGCTAGACTAGTATTAGTACATGCAGACAATAACTGGTTAGTGATGGGAGGGGAGGAAGCTTTTCTGTATCACAAGACGTAATGAAAAGAAACATTAGTCAGTTTGTGTACTTGTGTGATTCACTATGAGAGTTATTCATGTATTGTGTCCAACATCATTTGTCACTTGAATTAACTTCAGATTCAGGATTTAAAACTGTGCAGAAGTTTTACTGCTGATCTTTATTTTAAAAGAATTCTTTCATAGTGATATCAAGTTAACTGTGTTCTAATTATGCAGCACATTATGGTCTGCTAGCAGTTTATGCTGACCCGTCAACTTTCAGTTGTTAATAACTGTATAAACTGAAATTCTGATCAGATCTTGGTATTAGCAAACGTTATTGTTTTGTGAACCAGAATTAATTTGAGTTATTGGGTGTGTTTAGCATACTTGCTTGTAAACACAACAAAATTCAACTGTTTAAAATCTGCCAGAAATTTCACATGGGCCCTTTATGAAAGGTTGTCTTTGCTATCAATCATACAGTACCCAGGTGGAATAACACAATCCTGAAACATAATTTTGTTTGTACTTTTTTTTTAATTTTAGAATTTCATTTTGTATTAGAGATTCTGTAATCAAAGATTGAGACAATGAACCTAATTAATTTTATCTATGATGTAGGATAATGTCATAGTGTTACTGAAATCTGCCTTTCTTTGCATTCGGGCAAATATAATTATCTCTTATGAAAAGAAACCTGTGGAAAAGTTGTGCTTTAATTGTTTTTTTCATCATTAAGCAGCATGTTCTTGCAGTACTTAGAAACTCTGGCCTTTTCTGTGACAGTCTCTTGGGCCTTTTGCTGCAGAAGTCAAGCATGAAGCTCATTTAATATTGCAGGGGATTCTTAAAGGAATTACATAATTTCCTAAACACTGCAACAAATGGCACACTCATCATTAGAATTGACAATCTCACACGTGATTGTCAATGAATTTCACAGCATTGAATAGTGTTATGACACGGTGGTAAACCCTTCTGCTAATTAAACCAAACACACAGAAATGCTAACCACTCCTCATAATCTGTTAACGTATGAGTGACAGAGAACTACCCAAATTCCACTATTTAACAAAAAATATCAATTTTATTCTTTAAAATGAACATTAAACAACAACTATTTACAAGCCTATGCCTCCTTTCTCTTAAAAGATTGTTATCCCTCCCACGTTATAACAATATACTGATTCAATAAAGGCCTTATTAAATTTACAGAAACTCAATTTTCAAAACCAGACAGTGGCTGTCATCTCTGGTGTCGATCTTCCTCTGTTTGTAAATCTTCCTGGGTTGTCTTCGGTCTTTGCTGCACAGACTTTTCATATGAAAAAGGTACCTTTGATAAAGTCTTTTCAGGCAGTCTGTCTGACAGTGGTGTGCTTTTGGACTAACTGTCCAAAATGCCTTCTCTTTATAACCCAAACATCGGATTGTCTCATTGGTTCGACATTGTCAAAACAGTAAAATTCAAATTCAATTGGGTTTTAGTATCTTGGGCATAATTTAAACTGATCAGTTCAAATTTAACCAATGTGAAACACAGAATGTCAGGCAAGATCCAAGGAACAGGAAAATCGACGTTTACATCAATTTTCCTGCTCCTCAGATGCTGGCTGACCTGTGCTTTTCCAACACCACTCTAATTTTGACTCAGATCTTCAGTATCTGCAATGCTCACTTTCGCTTAGTATCTACGTTAGAGCCAATGGTTACATCCTAAAGTTATATCTTTTAATTCTCCAGTACACGCTTGCCAGCTTTCACACTGTCTTAACGATACAGTACACACCTTCAACTTCATAACAATAGTAAAATATTAGTCAAATATAATTTTAAGTCCACTGAATCTGATGCAATTGTCAAACAGAATATAACCTATATCTTTGTCTCAATATACTTGGAAATATTTCATACAGGGTATTTTTCATTTTAACAGTGTCAAGTGTTTGTATGTTAATTTAATTTAAGCATAAACACTAACTTTTGTTACTTTCCTATTTATTCATTGAATTCCTCCATAACCCAAAGGATATCATAATCTTTGAGAACAAGTGTTATCAAATCTGAATTTCCTGGCAATAAATAGTTTTTTTTTTCTGAGAGCTAAGTTTTTTGTTGCTCAAATTTTAACTGGTACATTTCAGAACTGCTGCATATCAGAAATGGTTGAAATAGCACATTAAAATAGTAGTAAGTGTAACAAGATTGAAAGAATATATATTTAAGTATGCAAGTGATCTAGTTTAGAGATCATAGATTCATTCTTTAAGGCTAAAGCATAGATTGGAGTGAAGAGTTAACTGCTAAAATCATAAAACGTTTTCTTAAACGTCCCTTTATCTTTTCTGTTTATAGCTTATTTTCCTGTCAGGATCTGAAAAACACATGCATGTTAATAACCACACTTCACATTTTATAATTTTGTCACTTTGTGGACTTATTAAAGTGTGCATGTGGAAATAGGGCTTGGTCTCATCATAGGGTACAGAATCGAGATTAATTAATACTGCCATCAGGGTAAATCATTGAAAATAGTTGTAAATATTAATTTTGACTGCCAATGTATAATGTGTTGATTTGCCAATTATACTAAAATGTAATGGTTATAATTGCTGCACAAGGCTGTTGTGCAAAATATAGGAAAAGTATCCAATGCAATTTCAAATGATTTACAATTGTCAGAAAGAAATAATTCAATTTCCAGACTAACTGATGGCCAGAAAACTATTCTCAATGTGAAGTAAAATGATTTTAACCTGTTATGTTCCACAGAATGACTGCATTGACTGTTCTGCAGTGCTGTTATAATTCCGCTGAATTGAGTGCAATCAGTCAAATTGTGGCAGTATGCACATGCTGTCTGAGTTGCCGGAAGCTATATCTTTTAACATAGCCTAATTCATGATACGGGAGGTCTTGTGCATTATTCCTGTTTCTGAACCCAAAGCTCCCTCTTACTTCAGCAGTTGATAACCAAGGTTAGTGTGTTTACAATGCAATGAAATAGGCTAAGTATAAACCTGCCAATTCTTTTAACACATTTCAAAGTAGTGATAAGAACAGTAAGATATCTGTTTAGCTTTGCAATGGAAAAAATGTTTGAGCTTCCACCATCCTATCCATAGTGCCACACTATAACCTTTTGGAAAAGTTTCCAGAGCAACTTGAACTGCGTGAATGATTCGTATTCAACCATCAATGCACACTGGATTAACTGAGTTATTTGTAGAAATTTTCATAGAATCCTTACAATGCAGAAAGAGACCATTTGGCCAATTGAATCTGCAGTGATCCTCCAAACAGCGTCCCACCCAGACCCAATCCCCACCCTGTCCCTGTACCCCACGTTAACATGGCTAACCCCGCCGAACATGAAAATCCCTGGACACTATGGGGCAATTTCCCAGGGCAAGTCCACTTAGAGTCATAGAGATGTACAGCGTGGAAACAGACCCTTCGGTCCAATCCGTCCATGCCAACCAGATATCCCAACCCAATCTAGTCCCACCTGCCAGCACCCGGTCCATATCCCTCCAAACCTTTCCTATTCATGTGTCCATGCAAATGCCTCTTAAATGTTGCAATTGTATTAGCCTCCACCACTTCCTCTGGCACCTCATTCCATACATGTACCACCCTCTGCGTGAAAAAGTTGCCCCTTAGGACTCTTTTATATCTTTCCCCTCTCACCCTAAACCTATGCCCTCTAGTTCTGGACTCCCCGATCCCAGGGAAAAGACTTTGTCTATTTATCCTATCCATGCCCCTCATAATTTTGTAAACCTCTATAAGGTTACCCCTTACCCTCCGACACTCCAGGGAAAACAGCCCCAGCCTGTTCAGCCTCTCCCTATAGCTCAGATCCTCCAACCCCTGGCAACATCCTTGTAAATCTTTTCTGAACTCTTTCAAGTTTCATAACATCTTCTGATAGGAAGGAGACCAGAATTGCACACAATATTCCAACAGTGGCCTAACCAATGTCCTGTACAGCCGCAACATGACCTCCCAACTCCTGTACTCAATACACTGATCAATAAAGGAAAGCATACCAAATGCTTTCTTCACTATCCTATGTGCCTGCGACTCCACTTTCAAGGAGCTATGAACCTGCACTCCAAGGTCTCTTTGTTCAGCAACACTCCCTAGGACCTTACCATTAAGTATATATGTCCTGCTAAGATTTGCTTTCCCAAAATGCAGCATCTCGCATTTATCTGAATTAAACTCCATCTGCCACTTCTCAGCCCATTGGCCCATCTGGTCCAGATCCTGTTGTAATCTGAGGTAACCCTCTTCGCTGTCCACTACACCTCCAATTTTGGT
>NC_057735.1:25139235-25195079 GCF_004010195.1 Chiloscyllium plagiosum
GGATTCACTCGATCTATCCTGTCTATACCTGACATATGCTTCCTTCTTTTTCTTAACCAAACCCTCAATTTCTTTAGTCATCCAGCATTCCCTATACCTAGCAGCCTTCCCTTTCACCCTGACAGGAATATACTTTCTCTGGAATCTTGTTATCTCATTTCTGAAGGCTTCCCATTTCCCAGCCGTCCCTTTACCTGTGGACATCTGCCTCCAATCAGCTTTTGAAAGCTCTTGCCTAATACCGTCAAAATTGGCCTTTCTCCAATTTAGATCTTCAAAGGATAGATCTGGTCTATCCTTTTCCATCACTATTTTAAAACAAATAGAATTATGGTCGCTGGCCCCAAAGTGCGCCCCACTGACACCTCAGTCACCTGCCCTGCCTTATTTCCCAAGAGTAGGTCAGGTTTTGCATCTTCTCTATTAGGTACATCCACATACTGAATCAGAAAATTGTCTTGTACACACTTAAGATATTCCTCTCCATATAAACCCTTAACACTATGGCAGTCCCAGTTGATGTTTGGAAAGTTAAAATCCCCTACCGTAACTACCCTATTATTCTTACAGATAGCTGAGACCTCCTTACAAGTTTGTTTCTCAATTTCCCTCTGACGATTGGGAGATCTATAATACAATCCCAATAAGGTGATTATCCCTTTCTTATTTCTCAGTTCCATCCAAATAACATCCCTGGATGTATTTCCAGGAATATCCTCCCTCAGCATAGCTGTAATGCTGTCCCTTATCAAAAATGCCACTCCCCCTCCCCTGTTGCCTCTCTTTCTATCATTCCTGTAGCATTTGTATCCAGGAACATTAAGCTGCTAGTCCTGCCCATCCCTGAGCCATGTTTCCATAATTGCTATGATAGCTCAGTCCCATGTTCCTAACCATGCCCTGAGTTCATCTGCCTTCCCCATTAGGCCCCTTGCATTGAAATAAATGCAGTTTAATTTATTAGTCCTATCTTGTCCCTGCCTGCCTTAATGTTTGACTCACTTCTGTTTTCAGCTGTACCCGTCTCAGATCGATCTCTTTCCTCACTATCTCCCTGGGTCCCACCCCCCAGCCCCCCCACCTTACTAGTTTAAATCATCCCAAGCAGTTCGAGCAAATTTCCCTGCCACTATATTAGTCCCCTTCTAATTTAGGTGCAATCCGTCCTTCTTGTACAGGTCACTTCTACCCCAAAAGAGATTCCAATGATGCAAAAATGTGAATCCTTCTCCCATACACAAGCTCCTCAGCCATGCATTCATCTGCTCTATCCTCCTATTCCTGCCCTCACTAGCTCGTAGTACTGGGAGTAATCCAGATATTACTAACCTTGAGGACCTCCTTTTTAAATTTCTGCCTAACTCTCTGTAATCTCCCTTCAGAGTCTCAACCTTTTCCCTTCCAATGTCATTGGTTCCAATGTGGACAGTGTCCTCCTGCTGGCCCCTCTTCCCCGTGAGAACATTCTGCACCCTCTCGGAGACATCCTTGATCCTGGCACCAGGGAAACAACACACCATTCTGCTTTTTCTCTGCTGGCCACAGAAACATCTGTCTGTACCTCGGACTACAGAATCCCCTAACACAATTGATCTCTTGGAAGCCGACGTACCCCTCGTTGCATTCGAGCCAGTCTCAATACCAAAAACCTGGCTGTGCTACGTTCCCCTGAGAATCCATCACCCCCTACATTTTCCAAAACCTGTTTGAAATGGGTATATCCACTACAGAAAATCACACTACGGAAAACTGCTGTAGAAAATAGCAGCACGGTGGCTCAGTGGTTAGCATTGCTGCCTCACGGCATCAGGAACCCAGGTTCAATTCCAGCCTCGGGCGACTGTCTGTGTGGAATTTGCACATTCTCCCATTGTCTGTGTGGGCTTCCTCCGGGTGCTCCGGTTTCCTTCCACAGTCCGAAGATGTGCAGGTCAGGTAAATTGGCCATACTGAATTGCCCATAGTGTTAGGTGCATTAGTCAGGGTAAATGTGGGAAATGCGTCTGGGTGGGTTTCTCTTCAGAGGGTCGGTGGGGACTTGTTGAGCCGAAGGGCCTGTTTCCATACTGTAGGGAATCTAATCTTACCAAAAAATCGTGCTGTAGAAGATTGCTAATAGAAAATCGCTCTATCCATTCAGTGGAAAGTTCACATTATCCAAACAAGATCCACAATTCATTAATCGCATTATAGCCAATTTGCACTAATAAAGCACATGTACAAAAAGGACTAATGGCGAATTGGCAAGCCCTATTACACCACAGCCTATTGACTGTTCCCATTGCACTGTCATCTATTTCACAGGACTGTTGGCTAATTCGCACCAAATTCCTTAAAATGAGATGTTGCATTTGAATATGAGTTTCTTAAGGAGGGCTTAACAAAAACTGAAAGGAACCTTTGCTATATAGTGTATAGTCAGCAGTTCTGTAAAATGCTTTGGGATTACATTAAAGATCCTTTATGAATGTAATCTGTTGTAGTTACTAAATTTAGCAGTGGAACCAGGAGATAAAAACCTGCATGGTAATTATCCAGCCACAGGCAGTGATATTTTAAATGCATAAATTAGGTCACTTTTAGTATGTTCTCTTTTTCTTTATATTTTACTCAAACTATCAGCTGTACAGTGCAATTCTGGTTTTGTGTGCTTTACTTCTACCATTTACCTTTAAACCACAAATTTTGTTCATACAACGCCTGTAATGAAGAAAATACATCCCAAAGCATGTCAAATACAACCAAAGATGGAACTGAGAACAAAAGCAGAATTTGAGTTTTAACGCAGCTAGGAAAGGAGGACAGGGTGGTACAAGGGCAGATGAATTTAGAAATAGCAAATGTGGGGATTGTGCTACATAATCTAAAGTACTAATTAATTTACATATTGGCAGTGTAGCACAAAACCTGCTCGGGATAGCCCTAACAACTCCAAAATCCAGTTTCTCAATTGGGTATATCCACAAAATTCCATTTTAATGACTTCTTTGTTGACTTATATTTCTTGCTGTTGTGACTGGTTAAGTGTTTAAAATGTCTTCAAGGCTTCATTGGGCTTTTAAAAATAATCCCTAAGGTCATCTAATAGTGTAAGATTCCAGAATCCAATTTGATAGAATAATCACCACAACAAGCTTCTTGCTCCCTTTTTTCATTTGTTCATCAAAGCTATATTTCTTTTCCTTTTAATAAAATGAATGCTGTGAAAGTAATAAATTCTATTATAAAGTAATATATTTGGCATAAAAGCCTCCTACTACTGTATATATTGCATTGTCAGCTTTTATTGCCTTATACACTACCTCGATGGAATTTTATTGCTTAATTAACATTTCGTGCCAGTTAATTGAAATTCATTGTTGAAGCACTTCAAGTTCAAATAACATCCATTATTCTTAGTTTCTGGGATAACATCAGGGATGGAATGATGTGCTATTATTGAACAGACAGAAGAGCTATGGGTTCAAAGCATGCTATAGCCAGAAAACTCATGACATCGGCCATTTGTTGTACGCCTTAACTCATTTATTCCCATGAGACTGCACCAAAAGAGATTACAGGCAATCTCCTTAACCAATCAGATTGAAATATCGTAAGAAACCAGAAATTGGAGTTGTGAATTCAATGTCAGAATAGTACAGAGAACAAAATGACGAGATGGAAAGGTGTCAGGTTAAAAAACAGAATTTTTTTTAAAAAGTCTCTGGCAACAATTAAAAGCTGAAAGATTCACACTTATAATAATTAGTTTTTAATGGCAGTCATCATGACATCATGAAGTTTGATAGCGTAATTGGACTGAATCAGATCCATTTTACCACGCAAGTACAGGAACTTTACTCAATTCAGTTAATTTGAAACAGCATAACAACAAAATGACCTTTTTCCAAGGCATAGAAAGAGTGGTACTGTTTCTATTTTACCCCTCTCCTTTCACTGATAACATTACTGTTTTGACTGCATAGTCTAACACAATTATTGGGTTTTTTATTTTGATCATGTATAGAAACCTGAAAATCTTACTGTAGTTTCAAAATAAAGGTTTTCCACTTAAACATGATCGTCTCTCTGGTAGAATATATTTTAATGACATAACAAGTCTGTTGGAATACACGTGAAAGAGAATTAACGATAAACCTGCTGAGTAGCTAAATTATGACCTTTCAACAATTTAAAGTTAACTAAAAGTAGCAAAAATTGAATTTTCACTCCTGTCTCTCAATTGACCACATTGATAAGTAAGTTTTAACTTAATTTGAACCTATTTCTGTGTGCATGAACGGCTTTTCAGTGTTTGTGTCAGCAGCTGGAGAAGCAAGGAATGTCTCCAGCAATTCAATGTAGTCCCTATTAGTAGTGTGTGTTTGGGAAATGGTTATGAGTTAATGCTAATATATGAAATACAGTGCCCAATTGCACATTTTGAAGACACAAATGGTTGACAGATTTATCTGGGTTTAGACAGTCTTCCATAGTGGTTAGCTGTTCGAAGAATTCAGAGTCGAGAATGTGGTGCTGGAAAAACACAGCATGTCAGGCAGCATTGGAGGAGCAAGCAAATCGATGTTTCAGGCATAGGCCCTTCGTCAATAGGGTAGAGAGATAAATGAGAAGGGAGTGGGGCTGAGGGGAAGGTATATAGATGAAGGTGGGGGTAATGGTGATAGATCAGAGAGGAGGGTGGAGTGGATAGGTGGGAAGGAAGATGCACAGGTAGGACAGGTCATGAGGGCAGTGCTGAATTGGAAGGTTGGATCTGGGATAAGGTGGGGGAAGAGGAAACTGGTGAAATCCACATTAATCCCATGTGGTTGGAACAGGAAAACCAGCAAACTCCTCCATAATGGAATCTATTACTTTTACATTTTATAAAAGGGTGCAAGAAATCCTGTCTTGGTGAAGAATTGAAGGCAAGTTTAATGATTATTCTGTGCAAATTATTCCAGAATCTCAAAATTAATGAGCCTAAAGAATAATTTTCAACTATTGCGGTAAAAAAAACACTCAATTATAGACTCAATTATTCCCCATTCACCTCCCAGTTTGCATGCTGCAAACATTTGAGCTTGTTGACCAACATGTCAATGTATCTTGTCCAGCAAGTCTCAATTTTACAATTCTCATTCTCCTTCGCATTTTACCTGCCTATTTCTATAACCTATTCCAGCCCTACACCTTTTTATTAATAAAAAATTATCCTGTTATGAGATATGGGTGTTGCTGGCAAGGCTAGCATTTGCTGCCCGTCGCTCATTGCCCCTGATTTGGCTTGCTAGCCATTTCAGAAAATAATTAAGAGTCAAACACATTGTTTTGGAGGCAGACCAGTTAAACAGGGTAGACTTTCTTCCCTTACAGGTGTTTTTTTAATAGTTAGATGATAGTTGTCATGGTAATCATTACTGTGAAACCAGCTTTCAATTCCTGCTTTTATTAATTAAATTTAAATTCCACCACTGCCATGATTAGATTTGAACATGCACCCCCGAGTCTCTGGATTACTAACCAAGTAATATTGTCACCGCGCAACTAAGTTCCCCTGAATGTCTACCCTTCAATTGGGGACACTTGCGTATCTTGCAATTTAATTTCTCACCATTAACAATATTGTGCTTCACTGTCTTCAGCTGTAAGCTCTGGGATTCACTTCTTAAATCTTTCCACTACTTCAATTCTCTGTCTTCATTTAACATGTTATGAAAAGTACATTTTTGACCAAGTTTTTGGTGGCATCTTGATAGCTGTTGGTGGGGTTTTGTATTAAATTTTGTCTGATATTGCTTATGTGAAAGTTGCATTGAGACATTTTGTAGCATTAAAGATGCCGATACAAGCTTTTATTTTTGCTTGAGGCTGAGTAATGTGAGGCAGTTTCTGGAAAAGATTCCCATTATACTATTTAATTATCCTGTATTTAATAATGTTAATTGCATATAAAAAGATCATTGTATTGGAAGTTGAACTATCCTGTTGAATTCTTAAAGGTTGAATTCTTAAGTGTTTGTAAGATATAATTGGATTTCTATTCAAATATTTCATTGATAAATACACTTAAAAGAAATCCATAAAACCTTTGCAGTCACATGACAGCAGGAGGCATGAAGAAGAGGTTCCTGGGGAATCACGCAATACATATGGTCTGCAGAATTTACCACCTGGAAGTTTGAATTTATTCTTTAGACAAAGCATGTAGAAGCTTATAAGTAACAGCTTTCTGCATTGCCACCTTAAGTATGCTGTGTGGGTGCAAGCAGTGTTTTTCCTCCTTTTACTATTGAGCAGCAACAAAAGGAGCACATCCAAGACATAAGAGAAACAGCAGTTGGCAATTCTTGGGGGAAAAGTAATAGAGTATAAGAAGAACAGTGTGCCAGAGGGTAAGGTTGGGTGCATCGTTGAAGGAAATTAATAAAAGGAGTGCTCAGAAGGCATTAAAAATAGTTCCAGTTAAAGAAAATTAAAGTGTAGCTGAAGCACCAATTTTGGATCAATGAGAATATACACAGCAATGTTCAGATCCCTGTGGTGATTTGTGAAACCAAATAAACAGGTTTACTGAATTACTCCAAGATGGAAAAATATGTTGTCATTTTTGTGATTCTGATTCAAGTTAAAGTAAGAATCAATGTGAACTAAAAACAAATTTAACAGGTAAATCACAGTGCAAACTAAAAATTAGCAGATCTGGCAAATACCACCTTAGTGATTCAATAAACAGCCTCCTTCACCTGTGTAGCCCCAGTTTCAGTCTCAGTTCTTCCAAGTTAAATTCCTTCAAGAACCTGCCTGATCCGCCTCCGACAGTATCTTGCAGGTAAATAAGGCTTTGTCTATCCAATCTTTCTTTTGTGGCATACATCTTTCCTTTTGTACATTACTGCTGTCGCTTGTGGTGGTGTGGATTTACTAGTGTTGTCTTTACCTCTGCACGCTATAGAGAATGCTGGGCATTCAAGCACTCGTAAGTGCGGGAAACATGTTTTCAACCATTCAGGAATCCAGCATTCTGACCAGCTTACTGATGGCTCTCAGCACTCCAGCTAGTCTGTCTACTGTTTGTGTTTGGCTACATGATATTTTAATTTTCTTTCCATTGGTACTGCTTTAAGATCAAAAGTCATACACTTTCATGGATTTCAGTTGAGTTGATTTTTCTTGCTTGTCCCTTAAAGTGAAGTCAATCATGTTCACTTCTGGAGTAAATGAAAACAGCAAAGAACTGCGGATGCTAGAAATCAGAAACAGAAGTATAAATTCAGAATACTGAAGTGTCACTGGATTTGTAATGTTAACTCTACTTTCTCTAAGTTTGAGTGAAGATTTGTAGCTCGGGTGCTCGTTGTTGTGGTTCTGTTCGCCGAGCTGGAAATTTTTGTTGCAGACGTTTTGTCCCCTGTCTAGGTGACATCCTCAGTGCTTGGGAGCCTCTTGTGAAGCGCTTCTGTGGTGTTTCCTCCGGCATTTATAGTGGCCTGTCCCTGCCGCTTCCGGTTGTCAGTTTCAGCTGTCCGCTGTAGTGGCCGGTATATTGGGTCCAGGTCGATGTGTTTGTTGATGGAGTTTGTGGATGAGTGCCATGCTTCTAGGAATTCCCTGGCTGTTCTTTGTTTGGCTTGCCCTATAATGGTAGTGTTGTCCCAGTCGAATTCATGTTGCTTGTCCGACTGCGTGTGTGGCTACTAAGGATAGCTGGTCGTGGCGTTTCGTGGCTAGTTGATGTTCATGGATGCGGATCGTTAGCTGTTTTCCTGTTTGTCCTATATACTATTCAAGACACTATTCAAAAGGGCCACAACACACTGCAGCACACCAGAACTGCAAAAAGAGGAAGAGGAACATCTGTATAAGGTATTCGCCAAAAACGGATACCCGCGCAATTTCATCAACAGATGCCTAAGATAAAAACAACGGAACGAGGACATGCCGCAACCCAAACAACAAGCCACACTACCATACATCAGGAGCATTTCAGAACTGACAGCCAGACTACTGCGCCCACTAGGACTTATAACAGCACACAAACCAACAGCCACCCACAGACAACAACTCACCAGAACGAAGGACCAATACCCAGCATGAGCAAAACTAACGTAGTGTACAAAATCCCATGCAAGGACTGCACAAAACACTACATAGGACAAACAGGAAGACAGCTAACAATCCGCATCCATGAACATCAACTAGCCGCTGAAACTGACAACCGGAAGCGGCAGGGACAGGCCACTATAAATGCCGGAGGAAACGCCACAGAAGCGCTTCACAGGAGGCTCCCAAGCACTGAGGATGTCACCTAGACAGGGGACGAAACGTCTGCAACAAAAATTTCCAGCTCGGCGAACAGAACCACATCTACTTTCTCTTCACAGATGCTGCCCAACCAGCTGAGTTTTTCCAGCAATTTTGTCTTAATTTCACTTCTGGGATGTTCATTAGGCTTCCACTGGATACATAGGTGACTGCTAAGACTGATCTGCGCCTGGAAAGCTCTGCAGCAAATAGTGCCGGTTACAACAAACAATTGAGTTTCAGACAAGTTACTGGCTAGAGACTTCCCTTCTTTACACTTTCTCTCTGCATTTGCTTTCAATGAAGGCCACACTATTTGTCTGTTTGTAGTATGTGCCAGTGTTCGTGGACAAGCTTCTCCAAGGACTCAAAGTTGATATAAAAGTTTCTGAGTAACCTTACTATATTTCCTTGACTGCCATGACAGTGCACCCCTACTCAAGTTCACCAGACAAAATTCACTTTGGTAAGATAGTTTCAAAGATTCCAGTTATACTCAATTAGAGCTGTCTCAATATGTTGTGGTTGTTTGAGATTAAATTAAAGATACATTTTACAATGTAACCATCTTGTGAATTTCAGCTTTCATTACAGTTGTAGGATATAGTTGAGTGAATATTATATTTTGATTTAATAAGACTGATGAATGAGCTAATGTGCTTAATCTAATTTGAATGTAGCTCGATATCTTAACATTGCATGTGAAATTTGCCTGTTTGTTTAAGATATGAAATAATTCATGCTTCCAGAGCAATTCCTAACTGTAGAGCATTTCCACTGATGCAAGACCTAAAAAAAACTCCACACTCCTGTCTTAATTTTTATACTGAAACATACTCTGCACCCTATAAACTTTTGACAGCCCCCACTTCTCAAGAACACCTTCTGTTGGACTGTTAGCATCACTGAAAACAACATGGCAAGTGACTTGAATAGTGAAGTTCCAGATTTTAACCTTTCCCAGAAAACCTGGATATTTTACCACTTGAAAACAGGCCAGGGATGATGTGACGATTTGCTGTACAAGTGGAATGTAAGAACCATTCAAGCTGTAACTGTGGTCATTCAAGTCAGATCCATCACCAACATACTGAGCTTTGGTTTTATGAAGTGTATCTTGGCTGAAGCCATTGAATGGATTTTTAACTCTGATGTTGAACTAACCATTGCTTCCCAGCCATACGAAGTATATCTGTTTTGAAGAAGGATCACTGGACACAAAACGCTAACTGCGTTTTCTCTACATGGATGCTGCTAAATATGCTGAGTTTCCCTAGCAATTTCTCTTTTCATTTCAGATTTCCAGCATCCACAGTTCTTTATTACATATTAACTGTGAATGAGCACTTACATGTGTGCACATCAAGTTAATCAATAATTCACTCTCCTGTTAGACAGTCAGAAGCTAAAGCAACGAAACTCCCTTTGACCTATTTGAAAACAATAATTACATCCTGAATTTATTTCAAATATTAGCTGTCATTGAAATTTTTGATTGGATTAATTCTACCTCTTCTACAAGTTAGTTTTGTGACCTTTAGAACTTATCATCATTAGAAGCTTTACCACATTTCTTTGAGCTTCTATGTTCTTAAGTCAAGGAGAAATGTTGTATTGGCATAAATTAGCCAGCGATGGAAGATTTAACAGCAGAAATCAGCCACTTGTCCTGTGGAACTTGCTAAATACTGTAGCTAGCTAATGATAAATGAATTGGAAAAAATTGGGCAGTTCTATATTTGATAGTTGTATATATTTTTTAAAACAATTTTACCAACACTGTTAAACAACTAAATCAAATTTAACAGTATCAGAAATAAAGGTGTGTCATTCTTTTCTCTAATTTTCTTTCTTCTTAAAGTGCATGTTTCATTGTATTTCCATTGCTAACTACAATAACAGAATAAGATTTCCCTTGGCCTTATGGAGCAGTTAAAATCAGGAGGCCAGAATTGAAAGTATGCAGATATCCTGAAGGGTCGTAGGCTGGCAGAGACTGCAGAGTTAGGAAGGGTGAGTCAATGGAGAGATGAAAATTTTCAAGTTGAGGCATAGCTTATCTGGAAAACCGTGTAAGTCAGTAAGCACTGATACATTAGTTAAATGGAACTTAGTGTGAGTTAGGACCCAGACAGTAGAGTTTTAAATTACCTTGTTTACAGAAGATAATTTATTTGTGAAAACTGGGCAGCATGGACAAATTGGGCCGAAGAGCCTGTTTCCATGCTGTACACCTTTTTGGCTGTATAGAAAATAGGTAACTTACCAGGAGTCACATGGAGTAGTGAAACCTAGAGGCAAGACAAACTTGGATGAGGGCTTCAGTAGCACATTGACTCGGGCCATATTTGTAAGACACTATAGTTGTTACTTTCTGAAACTTTGGAATTGAAGGTACATGTGATCCTGATGCTTGGAGAGTTTTGTATTACGGTTCCTGCTAAATATGTTTCCAATGTATTTCTGCAAGATGTTGATTATGGATGATCTACACAAACATCGTTTACAATTTCAGCTGATCACTGTGGCACAGTAATAGCTGTTGTCACTGACGATGACAACAAAATGTTTGCATCTGTAATACTTAGTTAATCTGTTTTAAGGAAGTTCCAGCATTTCAGAGATGATTCCCATTCAGGAGTTATTACAATTGGTGCAGTTTAAGAGTGCTGTTCATGCATTGGTGCTCTTGTTTACATAGTTATAAAACTAGTTCTCTTTCCTTGTAATCTTTAGGGGCAGTAGTGTATAGATGGTGTTGTACTTACTGCAAGCATTAAAAAAAAATTAGTGTAGCACATGGCAGCTGATGTTTACCCCCTTTTTAGACCAAAAATGATAACTATGCCTGTCTGAGTTTTATGTCATCTCAGCAGCTGACTTCAGCCAGTTTAGAACAGTGTCATCAGTAGAATCCAAAACATGTAGACCACCAGGTTTATCAGTTCAGAAGATTGATTCAGCTTAATCTACACCGCTCAGCTGAAATCTACCCAACGTGCATTCCCCACTCCTGGATAAAATACATATCATTGCAGTGAATGTAAAGTTACTTTCTTGGTCTTGAACACAGTTGAGCAGCCAGAAAAAAAAACAAAGTAAGTTTTATCTGTGAGGGCAAATTCAATTAGAGATGGTTGGCAGAATGTAGGTAGCAATAAAGTAAATGATCCCAATATCATGAGCAGAACAAAAAGAGGTATTTTTCTACAAGAGCTTTTTGAAGCATTAGTGCTTTATTTCTTATTTAGTAATTTGCAGGAAGTGGGTGTGGATAGCAATTCTGACATTTATTCCCATCCCTTTGAAAAGATGGAGATGAGCCACCTCTTGAGTCAAAGCCGTCCATGTGATATGGATAATCGTACAGCACTATTAGGTAGTATCTAGGAAAAAACTCAGCAATAATAAAGGAATAGTGTTATTATTCCAGGTCAGGAATGTGTGTGGTAAGAACTTATGGATGTTGGCGTTCTCATCCAACCACCGTCCTTGATCTTCTAGCTACAGAAGTCACAAATATGAGATGTCTTTGTATTAGTAGCCCTCTGACATTGATAGTACCACCAGTAGAATCACCAGACAGGTTTAAAGTATTTTTGTCGACAGACAGAAATAATGGTAAGGCTGATTGGTATGTTTGTTGTGTTTTCTTAGTATTCCGTTTTCCACCCCTTTCTCTTCTTACAGTCCTGTGATCCTATTGCATTTGTACTCTGAGCAACGTGATACTATATTAAGTGTTTCAGTGCTGATTGAAGTTGCAGAGCTGTAACACATCTGAGACTATAATAAACATTATTAGTGCCACACGTTTGACTGAAGAACTTGCTTAGCAATTGTTCTCCTGAACACTAGATTAAATCTTGTTGCAGACAGCTGGATAAATGTGCCTAACATATATTTTGACATGCTTCATTGATAGCCCCTTCTGACCACATTGCTCTGAGTCCATCTTGCATTGACATGTACATGTGAAGAAAAAGTGTGACTGCAAACAGCAACAGAGCCAAAACATTTCAGTGGAGTTGATTTAAATTACTTGTTTGTTTAGAAACCTGGATAACTGAAGATTATCCTGTAGTGCTGTTCTGAGATTATATGATTTCCTGTAGATTATGGAATTGCACACAATAATAACAGGGTGGTTGATTGTTTAATAAGCTGTCTCCTTTTCTTTATTGTATGATCCAGGAACCTAGTAACATAATGTTATGATGTAACAAATAAGTTATTTGTACCTCAGTTTTATGGATGATGGCACTAGCAGAATGGACTTTCATTTCTTAAATGCTTGCACAGTGAGTTCATTATATTACCAATAGATTCGTGAGCATGGACAAAATTTCAAAGAGATGTAAGTGACAATTATGGATTCTTTTCATATATCCTCTTGAAGAGCAAAAGACTATCTCTTTGATTGATAGGAAATTTATGCTTCTCACAGATATTGAAATGAAGTTAAAAGTAAGTCGAGGAATGAAGTGAGTGGAAGCAGAGATTTTAAAATTCCAAGTTAAGGCGTCAGAATATAGTTGGTAACATCTTGCATATACGACAGTAATTAGTAGTTCTGTTCCATTATGCTTTTGAAACCCTTAATACATCATTGGCTTACATATGCATTTTTTAAGTTATGCTAGAAAATATAACTGGAAGGAGTAAAGAAATCATAAGCTACACCTTTAATTAAACAAGTTATTTTAATTAAGGAATCCACATGCTTATGTAGATTAGACATTCTTCTTCCTATCCAAGCAAAGATCTGTCTGTATTTACAGAATACAGGATATGTATTGATAATTCACTTGTATCGCATTGCAAAAAAAATCTGATATTTGTCTGCTTTCAAGTATCAAGTGGCAATGAAGTTTGTACACAAGTGATATTAGGAAATTCATGTTTTTCAGTGGGAATATAATCATCAAATGTATAGGAAGATTAAAAACAAAACAGTTTAGTTTGCAACATCAGAACAATGCCCTTGGGTGGGTGCTTAAATACCAAACAAGATTTAACTCAAGGAAAATGCCTTGACCTTTTACTCTAATCACATTTGGAACACCCCTTGACAATTACATACAGGGTATAATAATTGGGATAACAATTACCATAATAAATAATCTACAAGGATTTTTTCAACATTCTATAATGAATCTTGGCTTTTATCCTCCTATGATGACTCTTTCATATTGTGGCTGAAGTAATTGCTTGGTAAGCAGCAAATTGAATATAATTAAATCTGTAGTAGTATGCTTTCACCATTCTTGGATACAGAGAACTGATAGTAAACAACAGCACCAACCTGTCCATCAGCAGTTAGAGATTAATTAGGAAACACATGGCATAATTTACCCCATGAATCATCATTATTATCCTCAATCTCCCTTGACATAATTTTGCAAATTTCTCTGCTTTTTTTGAAGTTGACCGATTTATGAAAGTAGATAGGCTGTTAAGTAGACTGGCAAGCAATTTGGTCAAAATAAAGAGCCTACAAATTCTTGCAGAAAATAGTTTTGCTTAAAACACGTTGAGTTAAACATTTTGTATAGATTATTTATCACAGTGCATAAACAGATATAAAGAGTTGCTGATAAAAGAAGCACAGTTGAATCTGTTGCTCCTGCGCTCAAGACAGATGCAAGCATGCCAAATTTCAGAGAGAGCAACAAGTTGTACTGCATGACAGAAGGATGCTGATTGGTTTGCAAATTACTTGTAATTGGTCAACACATTGCCATGGAGAAAGCACAGGGCATTATTGTTTCCCATGCTTTGTTTAATTTGAAATAAGGCTGGATAATGCTGAAATTGTATTTATTTTGTACTTTTCATGGTTGTATATGTCCATGCAGCTCCCTAGTGAATAAATTACTTTTTGAAAGAAGATACTGTTGTTTTGTAATCAAACTTGGGAGTTTGGAATTGCATAAAATAGTGTTGCATGAACAGCATATCAGATGAATGACAGATTTTTCTGTTTGGTGGTGCTGGTTGACAAGGGTACAGTGTAACTTGCCACTCTACTTTGAAAAAATATTTTGACATCTTTACGTGAACAAGTAGATTTAACCTTAGTTTAATTTCGCTTCTGAAATATGGCACACCACCAAAGCAACACTCACTCTCTCACTACCGCACAAGAGTGTCAGTCTAGTTTATATCCTCCAATTCTAAATTGAAGTTTGATCTCCTAATTATACACTCTGACTTGAATCTAACTGATGGCATGAGTGTTAACTTTCTACTGGCTGTAAGAACCTCACTCAGCAGCCCTGGGCGAATCAATTGAAAAAAATTGAGGTGTCATATTGTTGCAGTAGGAGGTGCTGTTCTTTATTTATAGTTACAAGTTCATTGTGGGTACAATGTAAAAGAATCACCCATCAAAATTTTCCTCTGTTTTTGGGATATGAGCAGACCATCAAGGCAGCATTATCCATCCCATGTTTCCTCATTTGCATAGGATAGGCTTGGAGTTGCATGTAATCAAGTCTTCTTAAAACTATGATAAAAGATTGTTTTTGCATCAGTGCAAGTTTGAGTAGATATCCAACTGGGTAAGGGTGATATGCTCCCTTGCCTAAAGCACATACAGAAGCAGGTTTTGTTCTTGCACCAAACTAGTGACTTTCATTCTCATTTCCTTGGCTCAGCTCCCATATTTTCAGATTTTTACTGCCTGTGTTGAGATTTGATACTGGATTTTTCTGTCAAGGAAACAGGTAAGTTAGGGTAGGTTCCCAGCCTCATGGGCACCTCAACCCCATAATTTACCGGGTATGTGGGCATTGAAATCAGTAGCCTGCCTGCCGTTGATAATTCAATAGCTAAGGGTCATATGAGCTTGATTTGGCATGGACAGCTGGTTATTTTCTAAGAGGCAGGAAGGAAACAGGGTTGCTATCTTCAGGGGGTATCCTTTTAAAAATTTGGTGGGGGAGAGGTTGCAAGCGGTCTGCCCACTTCCCCGACCTCCTACCTCTGCTCCATTCAACCTGAACGTTCTGCCTGGTGAGGCAAAAGCATTCCATTTCCAAGAATGTTCGCTCTCATTTTGATGGACCAGAAATTTTTACAATCAAAAACAATGATAAGAAAGCTGATAGATCAAGGAAAATTAAACATACTTCCAGATTACTGATTCTGGATATCTTGCATTTAGGATAATGCTTTCCTCCACTACTTTGTTCAATTATGTCAGCCAATGTGTTGCTCGGAGAGGAAACCAAAAATAATGGCTACGGTTTTCCAATCATGATCAGAACTTGATCAGGCAAACAAAAATGGTTGTTTACCTTAAGATAAGTTCTCCCTGTGCACTTCTTGGCCCAGATCCTTCTCTTCTGATCTCCAAAAAAATACTGGGAAGATTAGTGTGAAAACCAAACCCACCTTTTTTTCAGCTGGTTGTGCTGTGTTTTATGATTTAAGGGCACTGCAAAGACTTTGAAAGCTACTGTGAGATGGCAAGTGTGTAAGGTAAGAGTAGAGTGATAGTTGTGGGGTATTAGGCTGCAGATGAATGAGGAAGGAGTGGGATGCAGCTGGGGCTAGGATGCAGGTTGAGTCCAGTTATGATAGGGAGATGGGGTTTTAGTTCAGAGAGACAAGAGAGTCAAATCTGGCAGAGTCCCTAGGAGCCTGTCAGGTGTTGAGGGGAACGGTCAGTGATCAGTCAGGTGTTCACTTTAATAGTTACCAAGAAGTTACAACGGGGTTTAATTCCTCTAATCTATTTCTGGCTAACTATTAAGCTTAAGTGAGATTGACGAGGAGAAATTCTGCATATGCTGGAGATCAGAGTTGAGAGGGTGTTGCTGGAAAAGCAGGTCAGGCAGCATCTGTGGAGCAGGAGAATCAACGTTTTGGGCCAGAGCACTTCATCAAGAATAAGGCTGGGAGTCTCTGGGGTGAAAAGATAAATGGGAGGGGGATGGGTCTGGGGAGAAGGTAGCTAGGAATGCAGTAGGTGGGTGGAGGTAAGGGTAAAGGTGATAGGTCAGAGAGGAGGGTGGAGCGGACAGGTGGGAAAGAAGATTGACAGGTGGGACAAGTCATGAGGATGGTGCTGAGCTGGAAAGTTGGAACTGGGGTAAGGTGGGGGGTTAGGAGAAATGAGGAAACTGGTGAAATCCACATTGAGTGAGGTTGAACCCTCTGAAATTGATGACAATAGCTCTGAGTTGGGGCCTTTTTTGGGAAGGTTCCTTCTACTGGGTAATTGTCTTTGGGAAATTTCATCCTTCCAGGCAATTTGTGGGGAGTCCCCTGCATTGGGATTGCCATGTAGCGTAAACTCCAATCTGGCAAATGAGACTAGATTAGGTTTGGATATCTGGTTGGCATGGACAAGTTGGACCAAAGGGCCTGTTTCCGTGCATACATCTCTATGATTCTATACACTGCTGCAAGACAACCTGGCTGTCACAATACCTGGGCCAATCTTTTATCATGGTTTTAAAAGGATCCCATTTCATTTGTATAAATGTCATCCATCACTTAAATCTTGATTATATCCTGTTCACAAAATAAATCTTCAGTAAAGAATTGCAGATGTTCACCTAACTATTACTGTACCTTGCATTTTTCTATTAATTTACACACATTCTGCTTAAGCTGATTTACAGGTGATTTTTAGTAATAACTGGTCAGAGACATGGGTTACATCAAAGCCAATCTTAACACCCTTTGATAAAAGATTATCTGGTACATGGTTGAATATTGCTAGAGGTCCTGTTATGTATGATCCTGAAAGATAATAGACCATAAATAAGAAGGAGCAAATATTAGAGTGTGACCCCAGTGACACCATACTGAGGTATCAATATATTATTTCAGCAAATTAAATCATGTGCAACAACGCTCATCTGCTAGATTAGATAAGGCAGTGTTAAGCACCATATGCATTTGGTGATAAATTCTAGACTTGGCTAATCATTTATCTTTTTAGTAGAACTGTAATCAAGGCTTTATTTACAGATACAAATCAGTGCATGTTTGAGTACTGATTAATCAAACTTAGCATACCAGTTATAGAACTACATTCGAGTCAATCTGGCATTGACCGTTAACCTTTTACTACTCTTAAAGAAAGATTGCTTAATGGATGGATGTGATGATCACACTTTCTTGCTCCTTCAGTAAAATTAATTCACAGCTTACTTTCCTCGCTCAGTAAGTTAGTTAAATTTAATGAGAATAAGTTAAACTCTTCAGAACTCTTATGTTTCATCAACTGACAAATTTGAGTTGCTGAATAAATAAATATTGTTGAGATTTGGAATAAATGAAATACTAACATTTCTAAATGACTTTGGTAAGACCTCTTTCACAAAAGAAAAAATGCAAAAGAATCACAATTTGACCTTGTAAATTTTTGAGCTCAATTAGAACTTCATTTTCAATCTTGTAGAAATGCAACTGTTGAACAATGAGAAGGTTACTTTGAGGTTTTAATTGTTGATTTAAAAATTTCCTCCTTGTCTCAAATTTTCCAAGTCAATTTAACCAGTATTGAAGTTCCATTTCTTGAGCAGTTGCACCATTTAATATTTTTCAGTTGCTTATATATCCTCATAATTCTCACGTCAAAACATTAATAAACGATATGAAAAATGTGGACACAAGTCACTGAATCTCTTAATCATTCTTGCCGTACTTTAATAATTCTCACTTCTATTGCCAAGTGTTGTCTAAATTCAATTAAAAATTATCTACTTGAGCTCCTGTATATTTTTCCTATACTTTCTAAATAACCTGTTCAGAGATGTTTACTACACGTTCTGGAGCAAGTGCGACTTGAACCTGAGTTTCTGGCTCAGTAGTAGGAATACCATTGTGCACCATAAGAACCCTGCCATGTGTACCATAGCTGACAATTTGATTTGTGCCTTTTGTTGAGCTTTGGGGAGCATGATTGTGATTTGACCTCACCGGTGGCCATGGTGGTAAGTAGCATGCAAATTTGCTGTGGTTCCACATTTACCTGATTGTATCATTTCTAGTAGCTGCCAGATCTCTCAGCAAGAGTCTGAACAATGTTTACAGAAAACGCATGGAAGTACACCTTTCCTGCTTATCTTAAAGATAATTTGTTTGCCCTGAAAGGGAGCTTCTGTGAACCACAGAATGCTACTACGAAATGATATGGCCAGAATTGTACAGGAGGAAAATGTAACACAAGGCCAAAGAAAGGGTTTCCAGGTTCAGAGAAGCAGAGAAGAGGTGAAACATTGTTGGTCCATGGGGAACCAGAAGATCTTCAAGGATTACCCTCATATGGGCCTAGGAGCCTTTGATCAGAAAGGTCCATTCCTGGTGTTTGGGCCCAAAGTGCCATGACAGGACTGATTTATATTGTACATGTCCACCATTGGTGAATATACTTTCACGTGAACTTAAATATACCCTAAACTACCAACTGCTCACTCCAACACATCCCTGTCACTCACTCATTACCAGTCTCTGGAACTTGAGACTCACATCTAACATCTAGAAACTCTATCAATGTTGAGAATATCAATGTGTTTGTGCCATATAGCCCCTTCAATTCCTGCTTCATTATCATCCTGCTGTCTGGTATGATGAGCAACTTGCAGGAAATATGACCTTAGATTTCTTTCTTTCGACACCGCTGCCAGTTCCCTTACCCCAGCCTTTCCATTACATATTTCACTGTGGTCCTTCATCTACTAACTCTTCCACAGCAAAATGAACAGCATGAAACAAAACATGGTATCTTTCTCTTCTCCCCATTAACTTGCAAGCTTCTAACTTCAGTCACCAAAACTTTTGTATGAAAAATATTTATTATTTGCAGCGAAGGTTTCTGGAACCAAATTCTCAGATCCTTCTTGCTTTAAAAAGTAATTTTTCTGTTATTACATTTTATTTTCAGGCTAGATGTGACATTTATTATTTCCCTTTCCATTAGTTTTTAATCTTTCATTGATGTAGTGAACCTATTTCACTTCTTCCAATTGTATTAATGTTCTGAAAAGGTGAAAATAGCCCTTGACTGTTGAATATAAACATATTAATTTAATAGCTTCTGAATGTTTCTATATAATTACTTATATAGCCTGTTATTCATATTCAAGGTGTGGGCCACTCGGCTCTCATTTATACATGAAGCCCCCAATCTAATGATGCATTCCTTGCCATTTACTATTCTGCAGGAGATTTGAAATAAATTGCAAATAGGAAATTAGTTCTGTTTGCATAAGCAAACATTCTAATAAAATTGACTTTACATTTCGATCAAGTTCAGAGCAGCTGCAGTGCATTAAAATTAGAGAACAACAGATCCCATTTAAAGGGGACTTTTTGTGCACTGTAAAATGTAACCTGTGAGCATACTTTGTTTCCATATTCATCTGAAATTAACTTGAATGTCAGGATAAAGGCTGTGTATGTAGGACTATAAACCAGGGTTGCCCCATTTGAAAATGTGTAATCTATATTTATATTTTCAAATCATCTTGAATTAAATATATATTTCACACTCCGGAAAATAAAAAATAAGGTTAATGTTGAATTCAAAAAGTATTGTGGTCAAAAAATAATTACAGTTTTGCTCAGAATTGCTTGACTCAGAATGTTGCTGGATAAACTGATTGCCAAATAGTTATAATAATTAGCTTATACAGTCCTCATTACAGGTGTATGCTCTGAACATTTGATTGTTAGTTTTCAGAATAATTATCATTTTTCGTTTCAATTGCAAATACCACCAATAAATGTTATGCATTTGAAATTTGAATGTCTCATCTGAAGCTTTAAAGACAAAACAGGTATTTGATTGAAGTATTGAAATTCACCCCAGGGACTAAAGATAGATCACTTTTCAAGTATTTTCAATTAGTTTCATTTGTGGCCATACTGTAGCAGTCTGAAGCACAAAACTCGCTTTGCAGTAATGCAATCAAAGAAAGCAGATTGAGAATTAGTTGAATGCCACAAAGAAATAGTACCTGGACAGTTCATTTATAGACTGCAGTATAATCTACTAGATGCTACTAGCTGTTGTACTATTAGGCGTTTTGAGACCTGTTTATATCTTAACCTGTAAGCTCTGGAGTTCAATCCGATAATCCATTTGTAGTTATTAACAAAAGTAATGCAAGTTGTTATCGAGCTAGCTACTTGTCTTTTGTTGCAAGCTTATCTGCATATCTTTCCTTTGCATCTTTCAAACCTTGCAAATAGCATTTAATCAAGCCTCTAAAACAAATGTCTAGTATTTCAGCTTAACCTATGTCATATTTCCAGAATGTTGCCATTGAAATTGAACTTTGAGAAGTTCAAAGACTTTAATCTTAATAATATCTGTATGGAATGGTATTGATCTGTAATTAAGTGAGCAAGCTACTTAAAATTCATACAAATCAATACCACAAATAATTCTGAAGTCACCCCATCATTTATCATGTAGGTTTAAATATTCTGCTTGCAATATGATAGTTACTTGGGTGAAGATTACACCTCTTCAAAGAGTATTTGAACCTCTGACCTTCTAGTACAGCTACATAGAAGTCTGCTCTGTTTCTGTTTTCACAGTAAAAGTTAACATATTTGAACAGAAAGAAAATCTGATTTAAGGGCTTTATAATCTAACTTTCACTTCTTTACTAATTATATCTGAGACATTTAGGAATAGAAATAGGCCATTCTACCATTCAAGGTTATGTCTCCATTCATTTAGACCATTGCTGGACTGGACCTCAATTCTATTTGCTGCTTTTATTCTATATCTTTTTATACCCTTATCCATCAAACTTCTATCATTTTCAGACCCATTGCAATTGATCCAGAATCCAGAGCCCATGTACACTAATGGAAAACACTCCACATCCAACAAATTGATGCCAGCCTGATTTCTCAATGGTGCATCTTCTGGTTGACTGCAAGCACTACCAACTGCAAACTGGTAACTGACTTCAATATGACGTCCTACCCATCAATCTTTAATGAAAAATCTGGGCTACTGTCAACAACTTGAGGACAGAGAAGTAAAAATGTGTTCACTTGCTCCACAAGTGGAACAGTGCATATTGTAACTCTGGCCATCCAAGTTAGACCATCGTCCACACACTGAACTATTACTCTGAGAGAAGGATTCCTAATTGTATTATAACTATTTACACTGTGAGAGTTGAAGCTGTTAAATGGATTGCTAACCTTGCTATCAAGAGGAGGTCATTGCCTAGTCGTATTATTGCTAGACTATTAATCTGGAGACCCGGGTAACACTCTGGGAATTGGCAGATAGTGGAATTTGAATTCAATAAAAATCTGGAATTGAAAGTCTAATGATGACAAGAAAAACCGGTCTGGTTCACGAATATTCGAAAGGGAAGGAAACTGGTCTGGCCTACATGTGATTCCAGACCCACGGCAATGTGGTTAACTCTTAGCTGCTCTGTTTACCTCTCTGCCTCCTATTCTGTCTCTCTTTATTCTCTATCCTAGAAAGGCTCACGTTATTCCTTGTGTGTCAAGAATGCTTTGAGAATGAAGACATGAAGAGAGCCTTTAAAGAAAGAAAGAAAAATTCTTGGCATGTTACTGTAGTCCCACACCTATCATAATTTCTGATGAATAATGTCCTTCTGATCATCAGTGCATGGTTAATTACAGAGGCTACAGAGAGTTGATGGGTTACCTGAGTTTGCATATTCCTATCCCAATGCTCAGAGTTCCTTTAGTATATAAATGGATTAAACCATACTTATGATGCATTCACAGATTTTATTTTATAATTTTCATCATGTCACTAAATAAAATTCACTTAATTTCAACATTAGAAGTGGGTATTATAATAGTAATTTATTGCACTCCAGTTAATTTCTGTATCAACTGTCTTTTAAACCCAAGGACTGTCTCAGCTTAAAAAACGTATTTGTCTAATTAAAATATTTTAATTTCCTGTAATCTTTGACCTGTTAAAATTAATATTAATAGGTGACAGTTTGGCAAGAGTAATTTGAAAAGTTGTTTCAATAATTTGTTTACAGAAAGTAATCGTTATAGTACATTATTTATATTTTTGTCAGTCATTCTGATCAGCTATGAAAGGGAACAATTCTCTCAGCTGCTAAATTAAATTGGAGGATCTTTCTCTTCATTTTAAAATGTTGCCACCAACTATTGTATTTTATGGCTTTTGTCTTTTGATTGTATGTGCTTCAAGAATTGCAATATTCTGCTGCCCATTAAGGTTTTTCCAGTTGTGTCTCAATATTTTTCGAGCCAATTTTCAAAAACTAAGAACTTGAACTTTGAAAGACATGAAAGAGTGAAACGTTTACAACCATTAAGATAAGAAAAGTGAATAATTATTTTTCCCAATCACCCAGCAATGAAGCACAGGTGAAGGGAGAGGTTAAGAGGGAGAGTCCTTCATGGTGGTCTCCGCTGTGCAGCAATTAAACCCATCCTTTACATTGCAAACCAGCCATCCAGTCAACTGAGCTTAACTGAGTGAGCTAGTTAATTACCTTGACCAAAGTTAATGAATGGTCAATGTCAGTGCTCCACACATGGACTAATCAAATACCTAATATGGAAGTATGATTCAAGTTTTTGGAAAGCACTCGTTTTTAAGTTTTGAACTGTTACAAAAGTTGGCTGGGACAACTGTCTTGGGAAAAGATCTCAGGAGAACCATCTAACCATTGTGAAAGAGATGTTTTGAAAGAAAAACTAGAATCAAATAGGACAGACAAGAAAAAGCTAAAAGACTACTGTACTGAATCAAACTAGCAAAAACCATAACCTGCAGTGCTGTAAAAGCAAAAGGAAATAGCTTTTTTCTTCTCCCATGACCTGTTCTGCTGACTGTATCTCACAATTGGGAGAAACCTCTAATATTTGTCCATGTAAGCCATCACAGCTGCTGAATTTGATTTCAGGTTTCAACCTCTTCACTTCAGAAAGATGATCTCCAAGCAAGTGAGTCTTGCAGCAATATTTGAGTTCCTCATACTTAATTTTTATCTCCTAGTTTTTTTTTATATTTGGTAGTACAGAATGTAAACATTACTCAAAAGAGACAGTTTGTCATCTTGCAGCCATCAGAACTAGGTACAAGAAGCATGCTTTAAAAAGAGGCACCATTTTATAACGAATGAGGAAAGAGAAAGGTTTAGTTGAACTACAATTGGTATGGAGATACTGCAGGAAAATATCACTGATATTCTTAATTATACTAGGCAGGTAGATTCAGATTGGTTAGGGGATTGTCATGGAAGGGCAGTAGATTTTAGTCAATTGCATGATCCCTTTTATTAGAAAGATGCAATGTACATGTGTGCCTTTTGCCTGCATAGAATAGGGTCCTGAATATTTATGTATGTAACTTATAACTCACATAAATGTATCACACTGTGGACCTGGCTGATGATTTTAAATTTGCTTTCTGGTGTAATTCTTAGCATAGTCCAGATTATTTAACAAATTATTTCCAGTAGAAGATATACATCATGTAAGGAAACCCACATGTGTGGGTTTCCTCCGGGTGCTCCGGTTTCCTCCCACAGTCCAAAGATGTGCAGGTCAGGTGAATTGGCCATGTTAAATTGCCCGTAGTGTTAGGTAAGGGGTAAATGTAGGGGTATGGGTGGGTTGCGCTTCGGAGTGTCGGTGTGGACTTGTTGGGCCGAAGGGCCTGTTTCCACGCTCTAATGTAATCTAATGTAATCTGTAATATAATCTCATGGTTAGAAATACTTTACTGAAGCTTGCAAGTACGTGCTGCCAACTGCAAATGGTCAATAAAACATGTTTGATTAAGTCCACCAATCAGTGTGTGCAGCCCTACATCCCTGCATTCCAACAGCACTGGAATTCATACATCACTTCTTTGTGTGGTTAGCAAAACATCATTTTGGCATTATCTCTTTATTGGAGAAAACCACTCATTATTGCACTGGATAGTAGCTATACAATACAAACTACCTTCACTTGGTGAAATGTTTGAAACAACTTCCCCTTCCAGGTAATCTGAGGTAGATTGGGCAGCACTCGGAGCTAAAGGTATTGAATAATAGGCCCTTTCATGAGTTTTCGTGATATACATTGAGTGGTGATTTGATCAGGATATCTGTATCATGTAGGATAAAGATTTTGAATGATTTATCTTGAAGTACAACTTACATGATGAGCAGGTGGCTACAGTCCTATTCACAAGGCTGCCAATAAGATTTTGTAGCATATGGGACCGCAGGAATCGCAAGGTATACATTGAGTGGTGAGTGAAAACAAGGGTGAGAGGTTAGTGGTACTTTCATCAGAGGTGCACTTTTCATGGTAACTAATAAAGATGCAAGCAAAAGCTGGTCCTAAAAGGAATTCCATAGCAAGGCCATCTATTTTGACATTCGTGATAGCTTTGAAATTGAATTCAACTGCACAAGTCTCTGAGTTAATGATTGCAAAAAACACAGTTTCAGTTTAAGGATACGTCTAGATTGCCAAATGTGTTCCTGGCATCCTAGTTCTGTTGAATACAAGATGAAAAGCTTCAATTTCTAGTCTCCATTTACAATGCTTACTTTAAATATGTAGTTTAGCTAATACTTTTATCACGTTTAGTTAAATAACTTCCAGCAATAGCTATGGGTTAAATTACACTCTTATCTTATTTAAAACATAAAGTTTAGCTGGTTATTTTAAAATTGAAACATTCAAATCAAAAGAAGTCTTCATGTGAGCTCATACAAATCATGAGTTCATGCACTCCTCTACAGAAATGTCTTTTACATGGTAGTGATATTTTAAAGAGAAAGAAAATGACTCAGATTGATATATCTAGTCTGTGACCAAAATGCTAGAAATGCCAGTAATTCTGCCAAGTAAGCAGAGTTCACCCTCAGTCTCTGGCACACTCCATTTTGGGAGGATTTTCTTTACCAGTACGGAACTAAATCCTTCAAATTGAAGCAAACTTTACTGAGCACACATTTTTGAACCAAGTTCCCCATTTTGCTGAGGCTTTTCCTTTAAATTGGGAATGTTTTTACTAGATGTAAGCGGGAGTAAATGAAGCAAAATCATAAAATTGGCTGACATGTCAATTAAATCATTTTCCTTCACTCACAGGAAAATAAATTAGAGTAAAATATAATCAGTCAGTTGTTCTAAGATTTGTAGGTTTGGCTTAACCAGATAGCACATTTCAGCAAAGCATTATTGCGTGAGTTAACATTCATGGTGTGCAGAGTAGAATTGGTTCCAGTCTAAGTCCCTTACTTTACAATAGATGTTGATAATGTTGACAATGTCTAATCTATGCCACTCAGTCACTTCACCTTGTTACATTACATTGATCAGCCTTAAAATCCAAAGGAAAGTTAATACCAAGAAGATTTGCAATCTGGCAATCTGACTGCATTCCATGCCAACCCCTTGAGTAATATGGATTGCCGAAATAGAAAGGAAAAGACAAAGACGTTGAAGTGACTTTGCTTCTGTAACTTCATTAGGAGTAGATTAATGAATGTATCATTGGATTTTGTTTTTACTTACTGGTTTGTGAAACCAGTGCTTTGTGGTACTTTAAGAGTTAAAACAACATGGTTTTGCAAGCATCATCTGCTACAGTTGCCTTTTATTTTCTCTGTTTAAACTGAAATATAAACAGTTCCATATGTTAATTATTCAAAACAGAGAATGACAAGCTTTCCACATTGTCTTTGAATAAATAAGAGAAATAGAAAATTAATTGTAGTGAATTTAGTTAGTTATAAAATCAATATGTTTTCCAATATGGTATTTCTGGATGACAGATTGTGAATTTATGGTGTATGCTTCAACAGTACTTAATCTGATGACATCTATTCAGATTATTAAATCTGCCATTTGGATTTTTTTGACCCATTACCAAAATAGAACCAATTCAGTCATGTAGAAACATTTATAGTCAGAACTGATTTCATGATGGCATTCAGGACATTTTGAATTCTATTGTACACATCCCCAAAAAAATGGAGAAACTACAGATGCAGAGATTTTCTGTGGGAGGAATAATCAGCTCTGAACCTCATTTAGCATTTCAAAATCAGATGTGGTTCTTGTATTCATTTCCTGTGTGTTTAATTGTCATAAGAGTAGGTCATAGCATACTGTCACTCAAAATTGAATATTGGCAATTGATAACACTGTGCATAGACTCTTTCTCTAAGTACCTAATGCTATGTCAATGTTGTCATAGAAAGCCGCTACTATTAATATATATGTCTTGGTATTGATCTAGCCTTAGGACCCCAAACCTTTGAGATGATGGATCTTTTCTCGAAACAAACCCATTCAATAAATTTTAATTTGTATAATTAATTAAATTGTAAAGTAAGGGACTTAGACCTGAACTTTTCTGTTAATAGGTGGCTGTTTTTTATTCTTATGAGAGATATGTTATTATTTACTCATGGGATGGAACCATATAATCCATTGTAGACCCACAATGTTGTTAGGGAGGAAATTTCAGACTTTTGACCCAGCAAGTCAGGATGATAAGTGGCTTGGAGGGGAACTTGAAAGAGATGGAATTCCCAAATATTTGCTGCCGTTGTTCTTCCACATGGTAGTGGTTGTGGTTTTGAAGATGCTGTTGAAGGAGTGCAGATGGATTTCTACAATGCAGCATGTAATTGCACAACATTATGGTTGATTATTAACTGTCCACTGGTCAATAAATACTCACCTGGCCAGTGATGCCCTCTTTCTATGAATGATTTTTTTTAAAAAGCTTGGTGAACAGTTCTCCTACTGAGTGACTATGATGGAGGAATTGAATGTTGGTTGATGTGGTGCCCATCAAGTGAGCTACTTTAATGTCAAACTTGAGTATTGATAGAGCTACAGTTATCTGGGCAAGTGGAGAATATTCTGACATACTTCTGACTTGTGCCTTGCAGATAGTGGACATTGTTTGGGGAGTCAGGAGGTCAGTTAATCACTGCAGGATTCCTAACACTGAACTGCTCTTGTAACCATAGTTCTTATATGGCTAGTCCAATTTCATTTCTGGTCAATAGTAACCTTGAGGCTATTGATAGTAACGGCTTCAGTGATGGTAAATTCCATTCAATATCAAGGGGCAATGGTTAGAGTCTCTCTTGGTGATGATCATTGCCTGGCATTTGTGTGGCATGGAATTAACTAACCATTCATGAGCTCAAACCTGGATATTGTCCAGGTCTTGTTGCATTTGGATGTGGACTTTTTCAGTATCTGTGGAATCTTAAGTGAATGGTGCTCAGCTTTATGTACCAGAACTCGAGATTGGCAACCATCTGAACATTCCATGGTTTTTTTAACCCTTCGAGAACTAAACATTATTGGCTAATTGCTTCCCCATCCCAAGTGAATCTCTGCAGAGAGAAATATATTTTATTCCAAGAGTTTGTGTTTGTTTGTTTGGATTGGATTATTATTACAGGTGATTAGATTACATTACAGTGTGGAAACAGGCCCTTCGGCCCAACAAGTCCACACCGACCCGCCGAAGCGCAACCCACCCATACCCCTACATTTACCCCTTACTTAACACTACGGGCAATTTAGCATGGCCAATTCACCTGACCTGCACATCTTTGGACTGTGGGAGGAAACCGGAGCACCCGGAGGAATACATAAACTTAAATTATATATCCTGTTCTGTATGTTGCCAATCATATAATTTACCTATATTAGGCATCAAGCAGGAATGACGAATCAACCAGGTTTTCTTTAATAAACACAACTTATTTTATTTCTTATAAAAAGTTTATTAAGCAATTATTGAAAACTGGTATCTGTACTGAAATTGGAATGAATCCCAATTCCTTCAGACCTCATCTTTAAAGAGCCTTTGTACCAATACCATTAAAAGACATCTCAAGGTTGCCTCAAGAGCATCTCCCAATCTCAATTCCACTTAGAAGAATAAGGGCTACAAGTTCATGGGAACACCACCACCTCCAAACCCCTTGCCAAGTCATCCTGAACTAGAAATATACCATATTCCTTCTTTGTAACCAGCCAAAAAGCAGCAACTATCAGCCTAATAGAACGGTGGGTATTCCTTCACCATATAGATTGCAGTGGTTAAAGAATTCAACTCCATTCGAGATGGTTGTGCTGATGCCCATATCCCACGAGTAAATAACAGAACACATGTTTCAATGTAGGCCATATTGAACTAAATGGCTTGGCTATGATGTGCCTTTTGCAAAGAGAACGTTGCTTTCACATCAAAAATGATAGGTGCCCAAAACAAAAAAAGTGTTGAATTAAAATAACTGAAACAAAAGTTAGAATAAATAGAAATAATTAAGCCAAAGCAATAAAAGAGGGAGAATAAGGAGCAAAATAGAATGGGGGAAGCAGGTTGACCAAACAAGAATAGGTGAAAACATTTAAGCATACTAGGGTTTATGGTACAACCTCAAGGCATAGCAGGTGATACAATTGGAGCGTGACAGGAGTGGGAAGCTGGAATGGCAGGCATCATAGTTACTAGATTAAGAGTTGTCCTTGAGTGCAATTTTATTTGTCTGAATGTTGTCAAAACGTAAGTACCTTATTTTCCAGAAAATAATGATCAGAAACTAAATTGGACTGTGTACAAATTTGCTATCATACTTTTTACAACACACATCATAAAAAAAGTACACCACTGTATTGTAAAGTGGCAAACTGCACCCATATTCTGTGATAAAACACTATGCTGTTTATTCCCAATTGATTTAATTGTTGCTATCTTTCCGATCACTAATTCAGAGATTGAGCAAGACTTAAATTATTGTCATTCAATCATGTCCTATTTTGCATTACCACTTGAATTTTCATGACTGACATTAAAGTAATTTGGCTTCTTTTTATTACTTTATGTTAAGTTTCCAAAAAACATTTTGGATGGCTGTAATCTTAAGGGCAGCAAGTCAGACAAATGAATTGTCTGTTACAGCTTTCCCTAGAACTCTGTTAAGGTTGTCGAATATCATTGCATACAGCGTGGTTATAACTATGGCAAAAAAAGACAATTAGTTCCATCAGCTTCAAAAGGAGACTGCCTAAAAGAAAGAGCAATCCTGAAACCCACTGCATACACCATTGTCTTCACCAGTTAAAGTATCTAGATGAATTAAGTAGAGATTAATCCTCATCCTTCAACTGCTGAACTGAAATAAATGTTTATAAGGTACAGTGGAAAAACTTGAGCTCCTCCCTGAAAACATTGATAACAGGTAAATTAAAAGATTCAAAACTGAGATTGGTATTTTTAATGAGCAAGGTTATTATGATTTATGGAATAAAAGTGGAAGATGGGTTATGAAGTTTGTGAACATATCATACAGATCTAATTGTATGGTTGAACAGTCTCAAGGGGCTAAATGGCCTGTTTCAGTTTTTATGAAGTAAATTAATTGCCTATGATAACTGAAATATAGTTTGTTAAATTGCATCATGTAAAAGCGTATTTAATTATCAGAGTGTCGATGACTGTTCTGCTTGAGTAACCTGATAGAGTTGGTTAATCAGTGCAACATTGATATTGTGTCATCCTTGCTATTTATTTGATTAGTTTGTGTTTTTGACTTTTCGTAAGTTTGTGAAATTTGATATTCATTTAATTTAGGATATTTTCCATTCAAGTAGCTGAAGAGACATATTTAGAACAATAATGTTTGAACTAAAGTTTCCTTTTTTACAATGCCACAAGAGTTGAGCATTATGAATGACAGCATTCCTGAGGTTCAATGCCACATATAACTTTCCTACTATTTTGAAAAAAGTGAATTCTGTTATCCTAACCAGTATCAAAGTGCATTGGGTTTTTTTGTTTCTGCTCCTAAAATAATGTTGTCTCATTATTATCAAATGCTAGATGGTGCCATGATAACTAATAGACCACAGTTTCATTCTGTTTCATAACCATTGATGTCACAACTGTTCCTTTCTTACAATGTAGAAACGGGTTCACTTGCTGTTTCTTTCATCTAAAGTTAGCTTGTTTCATAAGTGACTTTTCAGCTTTTCTCTTTAGTTGTTTCATTGGCTACATTAAATTCAACAAATATTTACATCATTTTTTATGGGAAGAGCAACAGTAAATATTATACGGTGAATCAGCATATTTTGTTCATAAACCTTACAAATCAATTCACTTTTTTGAAATATTTGAGATGGTAATTAATGAACATTTAGCACTATACTCTGAGTTAGAAGGTGGCTTATTCACCATACACCCAGGAAGCTGACCATTCGCAACAGTACTGAGGGCATGTTGGAGTGATGGAGAATGGTTATAACTTCAGTTGCAAATTATCAAGGTCTCAGTTGCTGATTCTGCTGTATATAAAAGACCACAATCTTTTATTGGTGACAGCACAGACATCTCTAAATGTCTTGGTCAATATTTATCATTCACCAAATGTTATCAGAGGATGTTGATCATTTATCTTATTTGTGAGACCAACAAAACAACAGTACTGTAATTCAAAAATGTCTTTGACTGTGAACTGTACTGAGAATGTGAAAAGTGTTATGTAGTCTTCTTTCAACCTCACCCTTGGTCATTTTCCAAAATATGAACAATATATCCCATTTTTGGTTTGTCACACAGAAGAATATTAAAATGTTTCTTCATCGCCTTGTTCATTGAATAATTATGCCAACTTGTTGGTAGGAAATGTAATCATCATTTTTTTTGCTGACCTGTATATTTAATTTTCAATTAAAAAGTTATCCAGGAACAAGTAATAATTAATTCCTCTTTAGCCAGGTGTTTATGTGGTTATACCATATTGGTAGCAATCAAATTGATGCATCAGCAGTTCAGTAATACTAAAATTTCACAGTGAGCATATATTAGTGCTTATGTTCTTATTGGTCTTACCCTTTTACCTGTTGTAAGCCTCACCCTTTGTATTAGTGACTTACTCTCTTTATTTTTGTAACTTTCTGATCAGGAATAGGTTTACTTATTTGGTGTTATAAACCTGTTATTTTTTCTAAAAAGAACACAACCTTTATTCACGTTTTGTGAAAAGAACTTTTAATATTGTAACAGAATTAAAGTTTCTGGGTTGTTGCTGCCACATTTAATTGCAGTTAATGTTCGGGAATCATGTTTATTTTTAATCTTTCCTTTATTCAGTCTAGAGAAGATTTGTATATCAGGTTGAGGTTCTGGATGTAAGTTTGCTCACTGAGCTGGAAGGTTCGTTTTCAGACGTTTCATCACCATACTGGGTAACATCTTTAGTGAGCCTCCGGTGAAGCACTGGTGGTATGGCCTACTTTTTATTTGTGTGTTTAGGCTTCCTTGTGTTAGTGATGTCATTTCCTGTACTTTTTCTCTGGTGGGGTGGGGGCCTTAGATGGGATTCAAGTCAATGTGTTTGTTGATAGAGTTCCGGTTGGAGTGCCATGCTTCTAAGAATTCTTGTGCATGTTTGGCTTGGCTTATTATCTTACTAATAAACCCTTCATGAAAATCACATCTTATTGAATCACATCTTGCTAACTTGTTTCTTTAATTATATACTCTGTTCAGAATTTCCACTGAGCAGCCTCACTAGTCCTGAAAAAATAAATTTAAAAAATGCATCTTTGTCTTATATTTGCTTATTTCAGTTTGCACCTTAATCTCATGTTGCAATCTTTATTTTCATCTCTCGACATTTTAAAATAAAAACAAAAGCATCAGTTCAGTCCTAGAATTCTACAATTATTTACCCTGCCTGATGAGTTTGCTATTGTTGAATGCCTAGAAATCCCCTTAAGTTGGACTTTATCTAATTCTGTAACAAAACCCGATGATGCTCGTGCTTCGGGCTATCTGCAGATGAAATTCGCATCCATGTCTTTGTTATCTCTGGATTTGATTATTCTGACAAACCCCTGAGTGACATCCCACATTCTGTCCTTTGAAAGGTTGTCTTCCTATGCTGTATTTCACACCAAGTGCTGCTCACCTCTGTTACTACAATACCTGCTGTGCAAGCAACGTTCTAATTTGAAAATTCTTAGCCTTGTTTTGAAAGCCCTCTGTGACTTCAACTTCTCTTCTCTGTAATCTCCTCCAAACTTAAACCCTTCTGTGATGTCTGCTCATCCAATTTTGGCCTATTGACCACTTCCATTTTTAAATGGTGGCTGTGTTTTCAATGATTTAAGGCCCCCCCCATCTTGGGGAATTTCCTCCCGACACCTTTTTGTCTCTTTGCTTTTTTATTTGTGATTTACTTTCTAAATCTTACATCCTCAACCAAGCTATTGGCTGTCCGACTTAATATCTCCATATATGGCTCACCATTGAATTTTGTTTCACAGTGCTCTTATAAAGAGCTTTGGGATGTTTTATGGTAAAGACAGTATATAGTTGGTAGGTGTTGTCTCCTTTTTCCTATCTGTTAAATTTCTGATTGCTGTTTTATTAAATCTAGTTTTTCATCACTTCTTAGTTTGACTGCTAACTGAACTTGTTACTGATCCACTCCTTTCATGCTTTCAATTTCCTTTTGAAATCAGTAGAGCTGTTTTTATGCAATAAAAGTGAAAAGATGGTTGGAACCTTGTTCTCCTGTCATTGGCTGAACCAGAAAGTATAAACCTGCTGACTTACTTTGTTTTCAGCAAGCCAGGCAGCATCAGGTGGTGGAGAAGTCAACGTTTTGGGTGTAACCCTTCTTCAGGACTGGAAGTGGCTTTAAGGGGAGTTGCAGATAAAGGAGGGGCAGGGTGGTGAGGTGGGGACAGGTGAAGACAGGTAGAAGGTATGACCTGGTTGGTTGATAGGAGGAATGAATCCGGTTGGTGGCTGGAAGGAAAGGTCAATGAAAGGAATGGAAGGGAGGGAGAGGGGCTGGAAAGGGAGTTGGGTGTTGGGAAGGAAGATTATTTGAAATTGGAGAACTCAGCATTGAATCTTCTGGGCTGTAGACTACCCAGGTGGAAGATGAAATGATGTTCTTCCAATTTGCAGTCTGATTCCACTCTCAAGCATCTCAGATGTCCACCAGTTTTAAACAACATACTTTCCCCCACGTGTCATCCAGACAATCGTCCACTGCACCACCTCCATTCCCCGTTCCACTGCTGTAAACCCTGCCCACACCCGACAAATGCAATAAAAACAGGGTCTCCGTTGTCTTCACCTGCCAGTCTCCACATCCAACACATTGTCCTTAAACACTTCTATCAATTCAAACTAGACCCCACCACCAATAACAAACCCCACGCACCCCACCTTCTGCAGGGACCGTTCCCTTCGCCAGTCCTTGAATCGCACCACTCTCCCCACCAACTTCCCCGAAACCACAGGTACCTACCCCTGCAACAGAAAAGATACAAAACCTGCCGGCATACCACCCCCCTCACCTCCATCCTGGCCCCAAACAGTCCTTCAAGGTGAGACAGAGGTTCACCTGCCTCTCCAACCTCGTTGACTGGATCCGGTGCTCTCAATACAGTCTTCTCTACATCAGACAGGCCAAAGGCAAAGAGCTGAAAATGTGTTGCTGGAAAAGCGCAGCAGGTCAGGCAGCATCCAGGGAACAGGAGAATTGACGTTTCGGGCATAAGCCCTTCTTCAGGAAGCCATTCCTGAAGAAGGGCTTATGCCCGAAACGTCGATTCTCCTGTTCCCTGGATGCTGCCTGACCTGCTGCGCTTTTCCAGCAACACATTTTCAGCTCTGATCTCCAGCCCTCACTTTCTCCTCCAGGCCAAAGGTAAACTAAGGGAATGTTTCACCAAGCATCTCAGCTGGGCCTATAGGATCACTGCCCCACTCCTTTTAAACATGACCATCCTTGACCTACTCCATTGCCTTAACGTATCCGACTGCAAATCGGAGGAACAAGAACCAAGCCTGGGCAGCCTACAGCCCAGAGGACTCAACATTAAGTTCTCCAATTTCAAATAACTTCCCTTCCCATCACCCAACTCCCTCCACAGCCCCTCCCCCTCCCATCCATTCCTCTGACCCATCCTTCCTTCTAGTCACCAACTAGATTCATTCCTGCCATCGACCAATCAGGTCATACCTCCACCTGTGTTCACTTATCCCCACCTCACCACCCTGCTCCCCACCATCCCTTTTATCTGTAGCTCCCCTTACACCCACACCCAGTCCCGAAGAAGGTTATGCCCAAAACGTTGATTTCTTCCCTGCTGATGCTGCCTGGCTTACTGTGTTCTTCCAGCCTCCTGGTTATCTACCTTGGATTCCAGCATCAGCAGTTTTTTTGTCTCTGACTGACTGACTTTGTTGTAGCAGCAGACCATATTAATTTTTTTGCTAGAATTTTTAATTTGTAATTTGAGGTGCTTTTAAGTAAAAGCTGTTTTGAAAAGTAAATGTCACCATAGTTGCCAGACTATAGGCCTTCCCTCACACAAGAGAGATGACTGGTTGTGGCTTAACCTGAGGGTCACCACACTTCATGCCGGATGAGAGGTTGGGAAGGAGAGTCCTTTATGCTAATTGAACCCATGCTGTTAACATCATTCTGCAATTAAACCAGCCATCCAACCAACTGATCTATCTAATCCCCAATCTTGAAAAGTAAATAATATACAAACAGTGTTTGCAATCATAATTTCTGGTAAAATATTTAGACCAGAGGTGGGGAACCTTTTCATGTTGGAAGGCCGCATTATGTTAGTTGTAATCTAATAAGGCCGCATCCAAGAAACTTTAATTATATATTCTTCAAAATTTTGTTAAAATCTAACTACTATGTACTAACTGAAAAAAGTTAATTCTAAAGTTAACTAACCTTTTAATGCCTTTGTTGTGACTGCTTTTTGTAGGAAAGCATTTGAATATTTGGTTGTATCATGGAGGTCTGCAGTTTTAGCCCTTATGACTTACCAATTTTTTTAATTGTAGCAGTCAGTGAGGATTATTTCGTTGAATTTTCTTTTACTCTCTGATATTTTAAATACGTTCATTTTAAGATTAAAATAAAAATAATAAAGGATGAAAAAAACCATATTAATAAAAAATAAAAGATTTGTTCTGCAAAGTTTGGATTCATTCAAAAGGCCACACAGAATGACCGAGAAGGCTGCATGCGGCCTTAAGGCCACAGGTTCCCCACCCCAGATTTAGACTTTAGATTGTGTTTTGGGCAGACAAAAGTTGATGAGTTCACAGCTGATTCTTTCTGTGCTACATCTTTGCTCACGAAACTAATCATACTGGAAATATTCAATTGGTCAGACATCATATTATCCCTCTTATCCCTCTTGCTTTATCCCTCTTACCTTGGATCTGCAGTCAGTCTTTCCTCAAAGTATCCAGTCATTGCACTCTTGAAAACTTCCTGTGGGGAAAGTATTCCATGCCTTAACAACTCGAAATTGCCTCAACTTGGCTCCTTGTTTTCTAAGTATTAAAATCATCCACTATTGTAAATGTGTGCCCAATCAAGGAAATTATTTTTCCCAACTCATCCTCAAAACACAGTGCAATATTAAAAATCTAAAATTGAAATACACTTTGGTCTTCCATGAGCCAGTACTTTGAGTTTTTTTATTAATAAGTAAAATTTCTTATCCCAGCTGTCCTGTCATACTGTTTGAAAGTTTGAACAGTGTGCTTTAGATATTCCTTTCACATGAATCACATTCCATTTTGTATGCTGTATTCACTGCACATGAAGCTGTCTTCTCCATATCTGGGAGAACAAACTATATTGTGTTAACAATTTGTGGAAAACCTCAGTTCAGTTTAAAAGTATTACTCTGAGCCCCAGTTTCATTTTGGAACATCACCCAATGTCTAATAAAACCTAATCAGCTTGAGGAATGATACCCTTTTGATTCGTAACTTTACAGACTGCAAGGCTCAAGTAGGAGTTCAATGTCAGCTGATAGCTTTTACCTCTTATTTTCAAAAATAACTGTTGGTAATAATTCTGTTATTCTAATTGACTCCTCTCAATTCACCTTTTGTTTCTGTACTTTACCCATTAATACCTTGCCTTACACCATTATCTCTCTTTGTCACTTAATCTTTTCTGCCTTCCATCCTGTTACAGACCTTCCTATTTATGCTTTACCGTCCTCTCATTTTTCTGGCCTCTTTTTTAAATCTGTTCCATTCAGCTTTTCTTAATTAAGATGAAAAACTATCACTATACTATCGTCAGACCTACCAAATTTTTATAGAATTTTCTGTTGTTAATTGCAGATTTCCTGTAACTGCGGTATTTTGCTCTGGCATTTTAGATGTTGCTATGTACATTGTCACTTCTGGATAATATGTTACATTCATAAGCCTAGTTTTTATGAATATTTTTCATGAAAGGCGCAAAGGCTCAATGTTTATTAAATATTACTTTTGGAGTACAAGATGACTAATTCATGTTAATAAGCTTTGCAAAGATTGCTGCTTTCATTGATTAGATTAGATTCCCTACAGTGTGGAAACAGGCCCTTTGGCCCAACAAGTGCACACCAACCCTCCGAAGAGTAACCCACCCAGACCCTCTGACTAATGCACCCAACACTATGGGCAATTTGGCATGGCCAATTCACCTGACCTGCACATCTTTGGACTGTAAGAGGAAACCCACGCAGACACTGGGAGAACGTGCAAACTCCACACAGACAGGTGCCCGAGGCTGGAATTGAACCTGGGACCCTGGTGCTGTGAGGCAGCAGTGCTAACCACTGAACCACTGTGCTCGCCAAAGATTTAAGGATTCAAATATATTTTTGTTTTAGCTTCACTTGACAAGAGTATTATAATATGATACAGCTTTCCTTTATTGAAAGCATTCAATAAGAATGTAGCAATGACATTAAATTTCTGCCACCTAACCATGCCAACACCCGTCTCCCCTTGTAGTATATTTTATTTATTATTTTTAACTAGATATGACCACACAAACAGTGTTGTATCAGCTATTATCCAAGGGAACTTGAGGCTAAAATTTGTGCCTGATTCCAAGCCGCTATTCAGCACCTCTTGGTGGAGTTATAGTGAAAACATCAAAATATCTTAATTCATTTACTTTGTAACAGAAGGGAAATCATGTCTGTCATAATGAACTTGTCACCTGCCTATAGAGAAACTTATAGCATGAGTATGACAGCAAATAAAGATAGGATCTTGTTCAATTATGCTGCCTCTCGTGAAGTAAATTACGCTAATCATCGTCATTAATACAGCATTCCCAAGGCAAGAAAGGAGTTCTCATCGTTACGATGAGAATGACAGAAATTGATAGGAACAGGAGAACAAACAAAAATACTAAATAAAAATTTCAAGCTTACAAGAAAAGATTTTGAAGCAAGTCAGAGAGATATAGAAGCAAATATTGTGAGTGCTAGAAATCTGAAATAAAAATGAATATGCTGGAAATGTTCAATTGGTCAGACATCATATTTCAGAGATGGATAAACAGACTTGATGCTTCACATTGATAACCTTTTGTTGGAGCCACATTTGATGAAAGGAATTGATAATGATACATTGACTTGTTTTCTTGCTCCACAAGAACTGGCTAGAAGTTGTGCTGAATATTTTCAGTATTTCTGTTATTATTAGAATGGAGTAGAGAACTGGAGTCTAAAATTGGATTGGACTAATTCAAGAAATTAATGTCCAGAAAGTCAATTGCTTTCAGGCTAGAGGCACTGGTTTCTATTGATCTGTGAAGTGCATTCTAAGAGGCCTCTTGTGGAATGAAGTAGTGGAGTATTACCACTCTGTAATTTTTCATATAAGCAGTTATGAATTTAGTTAACACATGTTTGCTATTCTATTCAGTTACATGGTAAATAAATTGGGTGTTGCAATCATTCCATTCTAAGGGGATATTTACTTATTCTAACTTCACATTTCCACTGTAGCGTCTGAGAAATTTAATGACAAATTTGGGTAGAACGGTATTACAGTTAAGTTGTGCTTGCACAAAGTTAATTTTCCTGCTGTTAAAATGACAAAACAAGTTTTATACTTTGATTTCAGAAGAATTTTATGATGCAGAGCTGTTTTCCAATTTTTGCCTGCCTGTAGATTCTGCAATATGAGTTCCCTTTTACCAATATAAATTTTGGTTACAATAGCTTTTTGTGTTGAGGCAAACTTTAAAGATGGCTTTATTTAACAGAGTAATAAAACTATATTTTGCCTGATGCAAAGTTAAGAGTTCACAATTGTCAGTTATCTAAATGCAAAGAACATAGAGCATTACAGCTCAGTACAGGTCCTTCAGCCCACAATATTGTGCTGACCTGTGGAACCAATCTGAAACCTATCTATCCTACATTATTCCATTTTCATCCATATGTTTATCCAATGGCCATTTAAATGCTCTTAAAGTTGGCGAGTCTTCTACTGAATATGAAGTATCCACAAACATCCAGTTTGATTCTGAGAAAAATAAATCAGAATGATGTTTTAATCATGAGAGATCAGGATATTTTGAAGAACTAAGGAATTTAAGTGCCCATGTGCATGCATCACTAAAAGCTAGGGCACAGGTACAGGCAGGAGTTTAAAAGGTTCATGAATTGTTGACCCTCATTTGAGAGGCAGATTGAGAATTGAGGATGTGTTTTTCAGGGGCGCACAGCTTTGATCTTGAAAGAAGATTTCTTCTTGAAGGGAACTGAGGGCAAGAGGACCACATCTTAAAATTAAGACTCGATCGTTTAGGAGTGAAGTCAAAAAGCAACATTTCATATGCAAAGTAGTAGAACTTCCCCCAAAGAGCTGCGGAATCTGAGTCAGTTGAAATTTTCACGACTTCAGAATGAAGATAGAGCTGGCTGACGTAATCTGGAAAATTACCATAAGGAATAGGTCAGTGGAGATATAGTGACAGATATGTAAGAAGATATTTAATAACATTTGGCAAAGAGCATTCCAATAAGAGATATTCTGAGAAGAATGTGCTATCCATGGCTGACTAATAAAGTTAAAGATAAACTTTTTAAGGCAGCTCAGTGATCCCTGTCCATGGGGTTTGCTGAAATGATGCTTTTGCTGGCCAGAATGCTGCTGCTTGAAGTTTCCTTCTGCAGGCACTTGTTTGCAGGAGGAACAGGAACAGGAACACATATAAAGATTCTTAACTTACCTGAAGTACTTTTCTTTACTGCAGAGCAAAAACTGCTCCTTCCCTCTCAATGATGTGGGGCTTCTGCCTGAACATTCACAACCACAAGCTGTGCAGATACCCAGGAGCCAGTCACATAGGCTTCCTGCTTGTCAACAACGATATCATCGACAACTGGTCACTAGCCCATAGACCAATCAGCTACTTCTTGCCATTCAAAGGTCTATTCATGTACAAGCTCTTAGTTCCAGCTCATCTATAATTAGACTTCCCTCATTATTTGAACAAGGAACTGTGTAAACAGTACTTACAATGAGTATTAATTAACTTCCTTTGGAAAAGTGCAATAATCCTTTAAAAATCCTTATCTTTTAAAACCTTACTGTTCCCATTTTAGTTCACAATCAAATAAAAGACATTGGTCTTTGCATTTGTATCAAACTGGGAAAAACTAAAATTTGACTTCTATAAAGGTTAGTGGCAAGATAGAAGAATGTGTCTTTTTAAAAGAAAAGTTGGAGAAAATTATCTAGAAATATGAAAATTGGCATGTTTCTGTTATTTAAAAAGGAAAAGAGTAATTAAAATGAGTATTGGTCCTCTGTATGCAATTTATAATGGAAAATAAGGAAATTACAAGGCAAATTGAACAGACACCTTGTGTGTGACTTTACTGTAGAAGACACAAATGTAATTTAAAGTATTTAATAATTTAAAAGCAAGAGACACAAGGAAATGAGGAACGTAAAACACGTACAACCATAAAAGGAAAGGGTACTGAGAAAAGTTAGAGAACAAAAAAACTGATAAATTCCCAGGTCCTGATGAAATTCATAGGAGAAAGTGAGGACTGCAGATGCTGGAGATCAGAGCTGAAAATGTGTTGCTGGAAAAGCGCAGCAGATCAAGCAGCATCCAAGGCGCAGGAGAATCGACGTTTCGGGCATGAGCCCTTCTTCATTCCTGAAGAAGGAAACTTCAAGCAGCAGCAGCATTCTGGCCAGCAAAAGCATCGATTCTCCTGCTCCTTGGATGCTGCCTGACTTGCTGATCTGATGAAATTCATAGTAAGGTTACAAAGAAGTAGCAACTGAGAGAGTCAGTATATTTGTTTTAATTTTAAATTTTAAATTCCTAGATTCTGGAAAGGTTCCATCAGGTTGTAAAATAGTGAATTTAACTCCTTTCTTCAAGAAAAGAGGGAACAAAAATTAGGGAGCTACATGCTCATTATCTGAACATCTCTCATTAGGAATCTATTAAAGAGGAGGTTATAATAGGGATAGGAACCCTCAATGCTGTCAGGCAGAAGTGACATGACTTTGTGGAAAGAAAAATATGTTTGACTACTTTATTAGAATTCTTTGAAATTGAACAAGCAATGAGGATAAAAGTGAGCTTGTAGATGTACTGTACTTGAATTTCCAGAGGCATTTGACAATACACCACATCAAATATTACAACAGAAAATGAGAGTTCATGATATATTGGGTAAAATATTAGCATAACTAGAGGATTGATTAACTAACAGGAAACCTTGCATTGGCATAAAGTGGCCATTTTTTGTTTGGCAAGATGTAACAGTTGAGATGACATGGGCTTGGTGCTGGGACCTCAACTGATTATAGTCTACATCAGTGACATGAATGAAGGGACCAAATTTATCTTTGCTAAATTTGCTGTTGACACAAATTTATGTACGAAAATAAGTTGTGAAGAGGATGTAAAGAGTCTTCACAGGCATTAGATAGGTTAATTGAATGAATAAAAATTTGGAAAATGCGCATATGATGTGGGAAAATGTGACTTGTCCACTTTGGCAAACAGAATAGAAACACAACATTTAAAAGGAGAGAGATTCAGAGCTGTATGGTGCAGAGGGATCTGGGTGTCCTGGTACATGAATCACAGAAATTACTATGCAGATACAACAAATGATTAGGAAGGAAGAAATGAAATGTTATCATTTATTGCAAGGAGGAGGAAATGTAAAAGGGAAGTTTTGTTGGTTTTACAGGGCATTGGTAAGACTGAATACTATGTAAAGTTTTGATCTCCTTGTCTAAAGAAGGAAATATTTGCATTAAAAGCAGTGCGGATAGGTTCCACACCATTATTTCAAGATGCAAGGTTTGTCTTAAAAGAATGGTTGAATAAGTTGTGGCTGTACCATTAGCATTTGGAAGAATGAGTGCTGATCTTATTGAAACATGCAAGATTATATGTTTGTATGTATGTATATCTGAATGACATTATCATATGACTTGTATTGGTGAATAATGACAAACCAACCAGATGCAGAGGAATTATAACTTGAGTGTCTTCTCATCCAATTACGTATATATCAAACTGGGATTGTATGACAAATGTCAACAATGGTATTGCTTTCTAATTTTCTATTTTTTTCTCCCTTGGGATGCTAACATTAGTTACAGCATGTCTTTGTATATAGATACAACTAACTGATTAATTGAAACCCAGGACTTTCCTGAGATGTAAGCTACATCTTTTCACTGGATAACTTTGTTCAGCATTGGGATAGTTCAACATCGCCATTCTTAACTAAAATTGCATTAAGAAAGATATATTTCAAAACTCAACGATGATCTTTCTGATTGTGGCAAACATAATTAGATTCCCCACAGTGTGGAAATAGGCTCTTCGGCCCAACCAGTCCACACCAACTCTCTGAAGAGCAACCCACCCAGATCCATTTCCCTTTGACTAATGCACCCAACACTATGGGTAATTTAGCATGGCCAATTCACCTGACCTGCACATGTTTGGACTGTGGGAGGAAACTGGAGCACCGGAGAAAACCCACGCAGACACGGAGAGAATGTGCAAACTCCACACAGACAGTCGCCCGAGGCTGGAATCGAACCTGGGACCCTGGTGCTGTGAGGTAGCGGTGCTGTGAGGTAGCAGTGCTAACCACTGAGCCACCGTGCCGCCCGAAAATAATATTACCTTTCATGATATCAACTAGTCTTAACCAGCAATAAAAAAAACTATTCTCAGTAAAAATAGTTTTAAAAATTAGAAGCTAAAGTTCCTTATAAGATTTACAGCATCACTCTACTATTATTGAGTAATATAAAATGTCTTTGTTATGTCTGAGTGATAAATTGGGATGGTGTTTTGCTCTTGTATTACATAGGTCCCAACTGTCAATTGGAATTTATCGCTTTATACTACTGGGCAATCTTGCCTCTGAAGTAACTCCTGTTGATATTATTCTTTTACAGTCAGAGCCAGAGGGATTTTCTCACTTTCACTTGTATGTCTGTGCTGCTTTCCTCATTAAATGGAGAAAGGAAATTTTGGAAGAAGATGACTTTCAAGTAAGTAACACAATATATATTATGTATATTAGATTCTCCATAAATGGCTTTTGCTACTTTGCTTAAAACTGAGGATATTATAATGACTAATATCTGTTGAAAGGAAATGCACAAAAAGCAAATGGCCAATAAGGTGCCATCCTTGTTTTAGTGACAGCAACTTTGCCTATGGATTAGAAAATTAGGGTTCGATCCTCCTCTGGACACATCAGCAGAAGCTGGGCACTTTACTGCTATTGAAGATGAATTTGATGAGGGTGGCCCTGTCTGCTCTCTTCGTTAGATATAGAAATGGTATGATACTATTCAGAGGAACAGATATTTCCCAGTAACCCGAGGTATAATCCTTCCTCAAGCAAGAACACTGAAGCAGATTGAGATCATTTATCTCATTGCCATTTTTGGATCATACTATGCACAAATTAGTGTCATGTTTCATTACATTATAATGTTGATTGAACTTCACAAATAACCTGTTGACTTAAAAGTGCTTTGGAATACCTGAGATTGTGAAAGTTGCTCTATTAATGCAAATACTCCTTCCTTGTTTCCTTATTTCATTTCTCCTTTCTTTCTTATTAAACAGCTGTCTAGTTCAAATCCATTGTATTCTGTTCACTATTTTAAAGGAAACAATTCCTGTTCTTTAATTTTTGAATGTCTCCCTTTGTTATAAAATATAAACAAATGTATTGAAGAACCAAGAATCATTAACATTTCAGCAAAGAAATACCAAAGTCGTGATAACAAATAGGAGCATATAAAGGTGCCAAATTCACTTCAAAAGTCTAACAAAAATACCAGCGCAGTCAGTGTCTTCTCAACTAATAGTTGTGGATTCTCATATTTTAGGAAATTCCGAATAGCAATCCATGTCATTTCCCTGCTTCCTTCGGTTTCAATGTTATCTAAAGCTTGGACAATTGTCCATGAAGACTTTCAATTTAGATGTGAGTCGGTTATGATAACAGAATTACACAATAATTGATGATATCTGCCATTAGATATCAAATCTTGAAGCATGACATAATTACTCTTATTAGTCTTGAAATTTAAACTTATACACAATCAACACCCTATTAGGTCACCAGACTTTCATTGTGAATGTTTTCAAGCTCTTGGTCATTTTACAAATTAAATCATTTTTCCTAAAATGCAACCTTCAGCAATAATTCTGTTCATCTAGTCTTAAGGCAATAAATCTCTCCTCCAAGTTGGTCAAATGATTCAACTTTTATCAGAAGAAGATTCTTTATTATCTCTCATACATTGACAGACATGAGTTACCACAAACAAGAATTACCACGTGTCGAAAAAATTGATTTTTACAACTAGGACCATCTTTAAGTAATGTTTCAAAGTAAAGAAGACATACAGTTCCACTTAAATTGTGTACAAAGATCTCAGTATCTTGAGGCTGTAATAATATCGGTAGTATCATCATATTTGACAGCAAAGCAGAATTGATGTATGAACATCAGCCATAATATCATTGTTACAACAGCATAATGAGCACTTTGTCCATTGTTTAACTTCAAAATATGTATTATAATAATGTATTATAATTTTAAGTGCAAATACTGACTTAATGAAGACCGTGCACTAAATATAATATTATTATTACAAAGAAGTATTTTCTAGAGATTTGAAACAGTGAGGCAACATCAGTCTATCATTGTTTTTGTGAAACAAATACATAGCTATGTTGTTATTCACAGGTGCTCTTCATTAGTAGTAACAACTTGCATTTATGTTGTACCTTTGACATTAGAAAACACCTCACATCATTTAACAGATAATAAAATCAGACAGAATTAGAAATATTATAATGACTAATCAGACATCTTAGCCAGAGATTAGTTCTAAGGTAAGCATTAAAGGAACATTGGTAAGTGAAGAGGCAGAGTGTTTTTGAGAAAGAATTTCTGAACACAGAGCCGAAACAACTTATAGCATACTACCACTAGTGAGCTAAAGGGAGGAAAGGCATACTGGCATGTTTGCAGACGTGGAGTTGGAAAGCGATAAAGCAATGAAAAGACAAAGATGTGGATGTCTGTTTTAAATGTGAGGTGTTGAGGAACCAGAATTTATTGTTAGGTGGGGCAACAAAGTTGCAATCAGTGGTTTGATTGAGCTAAAAATTCAGGAGGATAAAGGACAGAAAGATGACAACTTGAGGTAACAAACATGAAAAAGGTTTCAACAACACTTTGTCTGATCCAGAAGCAAAAGCACATGCTTTTAAAGGAGCAAGTAATAGAGAGGGAATGACGCAAACTCAATGTCAAATTATTAGTTTTTGGAGTATGAGTGTCGCTGGCAACATATAAACTTACCGTGCATCATCCTTTGCCCTTGAGAGGAGTTGTTGGTGAGCCACCTTCTTGAACTGCTGAAATCTTTGTAATGTTATGTCGGGAAGGTAGTTCCAGGATTTGGATCCAGTGCTAGAAAAGGAACAATGATATAATTCCAAATCAGGATAACCATTCATAGGTTGACTGTGTCACAAACTGCAAAGAGATCAATAAGAGATGATGCACCACAGTTACAGAGAATGCCACATATGATTTTCATTGTCCCAAAACTGAATTGGTTTCAATGTCAGAAATCTGTTCAGAGTCATTTAAGCATGAAGTTTTGAGAAAGCTGACATGATTTAGGGAGACAGCAATATATTCAGGGACTTTCGAGAAGAAATAGAAATTAGAGATGAGACAGTATGTTGGAGAAGTCACATGGAGAAATCAAAGTGGATTTCTTGAGGACGAGATGGTATTGACAGTTTTGAAAGAGGAAAAAAGATTCAGAAGACAGTGAATCATTTACGATATCGACTTAGAGTCATAGAGCTGTACAACACGGAAACAGACCCTCCGGTCCAGCTTGTCCACGCTGACCAGATAACCCAACCCAATCTGGTCCCACCTGCCCGCACCCGGCCCATAACCTTCCAAATCCTTCCTGTTCATATACCCAACCAGATGCCTTTTAAATGTTGCAATTGTACTAGCCTTCATGTCCTCTGGCAGCTCATTCCCTATACATACCATCCTCTGTGTGATAACGTTGCCCCTTAGGTCTCTTTTTATATCTTTCCCCTCTCACCCTAAACCTATGCCCTCTAGTTCTGGACTCCCCTTCCTTAGGGAAGAGACTTTGCCTATTTATCCTATCCATGCCCCTCATGATTTTATAAACCTCGATAAGGTCACCCCTCAGTCTCTGACGCCCCAGGGAAAACAGCCCCAGCCTATTCAACCTCTCCCTATTGCTCAAATCTTCCAACCCTGGCAAGATCCTTGTAAATCTTTTCTGAACCCTTTCAAGTTTCACAACATGCTTCCGGTAGGAAGGAGACCAAAATTGCACGCAATATTCCAAAAGTGGCCAAACCAATGTCCTGTACAGCCGCAACATGATCTCCCAACTCCTGTACTCAGTGCTCTGACCAATAAAGGAAAGCATATCAAACACTTTCCTCACTATCCTATCTACCTGCGACTCCACTTTCAAGGAGCACTTCAAGGTCTCTTTGTTCAGCAACACTCCCTAGGACCTTACCATTAAGTGTATAAGTCCTGCTAAGATTCGCTTTCCCAAAATGCAACACCTCTCATATCTAAATTAAACTCCATCTGCCACTTCTCAGCCCATTGGCCCATCTGATCAAGATCCCGTTATAATCTGAGGTAACCTTCACTGTCCACTACACCTCCAATTTTGGTGTCATCTGCAAACTTACTAGCTATGCTTCTTAAGCTCACATCCAAATCATTTATATAAATGACAAAAAGTAGTGGCCCCAGCACCGATCCTTGTGGCACTCCACTGGTCACAGGCCTCCAGTCTGAAAACAACCCTCCACCACCACCCTCTGTCTTCCACCTTTGAGCCAGTTCTGAATCCAAAGGACTAGTTCTCCCTGTATTCCATAGAACTAACCTTGCAAACCAGTCTCCTATGGAGAACCTTGTCGAATGCCTTACTGAAGTCCATATAGATCACGTCCACCACTCTGCCCTCATCATTCCTCTTTGTTACTTCTTCAAAAAAAACTCAATCAAGTTTGTGAGACATGATTTCCCATGCACAAAGCCATGCTGACTATCCCTAATCAGTCCTTGCCTTTCCAAATACATGTACATCCTGTCCCTCAGGATTCCCTCCAACAACTTGCCCACCACTGAAGTCAGACTCACTGGTCTATAGTTCCCTGGCTTGTCCTTACCATTCTTCTTAAACAGTGGCACCACGTTAGCCAACCTCCAGTCTTCTGGCACCTCACCTGTGACTATCGATGATACAAATATCTCTGCAAGGAGCCCAGCAATCACTTCCCTAGTTTCCCACAGAGTTCTAGGATACACCTGATCAGGTTCTGGGGATTTATCTATTTTTATGTGTTTCAAGACATCCAGCACTTCCTCCTCTGTAATATGGTCATTTTTTAAGATGTCACCATCCAGTTCTCTACATTCTATATCTTCCATGTCCTTTTACATTGTAAACACTGATGCAAAATACTCATTAGTATCTCCCCCATCTCCTGTCACTCCGCACAAATACCGCCTTGCTGCTTTTTGAGGGGTCCTGTTCTCTCCCTAGTTACCCTTGTGTCCTTAATGTATTTGTAAAAGCTCTTTGGATTCCCCTTATCTCTATTTGTCAAAGCTATCTCATGACCCCTTTTTGCCTTTCTGATTTCCCTCTTAAGTATACTCCTACTGCCTTTATACTCTTCTGAGGATACATTCAATGCACCTTGCCTATACCTGACATATTCATTCTTCTTTTTCTTAACCAAACCCTCAATTTCTTTAATCATCCAGCATTCCCTCTACCTACCAGCCTTCCCTTTCACCCTAACAGGAATATACTTTCTCGGGATTCTCGTTATCTCATTTCTGAAGGCTTTCCATTTTCCAGCCATACCTGCGAACATCTGTATCCAATCAGCGTTTGAAAGTTCTTGCCTAATACCGTCAAAATTGGCCTTTCTCCAATTTAGAATTTCAACTTTTAGATCTGGTCTATCCTTTACCATCACTATTTTAAATCTAATAGAATTATGGTTGCTGGCCCCAAAATGCTCCCCCAACTAACACCTCAGTCACCTGCCCTGCCTTATTTCCCAAGCGTAGGTCTGGTTTTGCACCTTTTCTAGTAAGTACATCCACATATTGAATCAGAAAATTTTCCTGTACACACTTAACAAATTCCTCTCCATCTAAACCCTTAACACTGTGGCAGTACCAGTCTATGTTTGGAAAGTTAAAATCCCCTACCATAACCACCCTATAATTCTTACAGATAGCTGAGATCTCCTTACAAATTTGTTTCTCAATTTCCCTCTGACTATTAGGGGGTCTATAATTATCCCAATAAGGTGTTCATCCCATTCTTATTTCTCAGTTCCACCCAAATAACTTCCCAGGATGTATTTCCAGGAATATCCTCCCTCAGTACAGCTGTAATGCTATCCCTTATCAAAAACGCCACTCCCCCTCCTCTCTTGCCTCCCTTGCAATCTTTTCTGTAGCATTTGTATCCTGGAACATTAAGCTGCCAGTCCTGCCCATCCCTGAGCCATGTTTCTGTAATGACTATGATATCCCAGTCCCGTGTTCCTAACCATGCCGAGTTCATCTGCCTTTCCTGTTAGGCCTCTTGCATTGAAACAAATGCAGTTTAATTTATTAGTTCTACCTTGTCACTTTCTACCCTGAGGGTTTGACTGGCTTCTCTTCTCAACTGTACCTGTCTCAGATTGATCTCTTTCCTCAGTATCTCCTTGGTTCCCACCTCCCCACCTAAATCGTTTAACTCCTTCCGGCAGCTCTAACACATCTCCCTGCCAGTATATTAGTCCCCTTCCAATTTAAGTGCAATCCATCCTTCTTGTACAGGTCACTTCTACCCCAAAAGAGATTGCAATGATCCAAAAATATGAATCCTTCTCCCATACAGCAGCTCCTCAGCCATGCATTCATCTGCTCTATCCTCCTATTCCTGCCCTCACGAGCTTGTAGCACCAGGAGTAATCCAGATATGACTACTCTTGAGGACCTCCTTCGCACTGACGCAGTCACTTTTCCATGTTTCCTGATTCGCTGTTGAAATGAATGTTTGTAATTGCCTTGAGAGGCAGATTCCACTTTCACATTCAACCATCAGATTCATGCTAATGCAAGTACTAATCTCTCTTCTTAGCTGTTCTTCAGAGAAAATGATGCTTTGTCATTTTGCTTTGTTTTGAAATCATCAGAAATCCTGTTGTGGCATTTTCATAATCTGTCAGTAATTAAAAAAGTATAGGTCTTACTGCTATGTGATTAAGAACAAAACATCCCATATTTTGCAGTCAGTTAATTCTGTTTGTAGTGTTTTCTTTAAAGTAATGTAGGAAATGCAATAAGCATTTTTCGCATGTGAATCTCCCATAGAACAGATGTGATAATTAGGCAATCTTTTTTTTATGATTGAAGTTAAATGTTGGCCAGTTCACAAGCTGACTCCAAAAGTCCAAAATTCTGATTCTGAATCTTTTATGTACATGTGTAAGAGTAGATGGAGCTTTGGTTTGATGTTTAATCCAAATTATGGGACTGCACTGTGCAGAAATTTCATACTGCATTGTGGTCTTACTTGATTGCTGTGCTCGAGTTCCAGAGTGGGATTTGAATCCTCAATATTGTAACTCAGAGGCAAGAATGCTACCAACAAAGCTATAACTGAGACATATTCTAACTCTTGTTACATGGATTTATTGTGAGATCTTGTTATTTGTTTTGTGTAAAGTAGTTCTGGTTCTTGGCTCCTTAAATGTATCTAATTTTTGTCCAAGCATGGACATATGAGATGAACTCCACAGGTGAGATGATCATATCAAGACAGTGTTTCACAGAGTTTGGCAGCAATAAGTTGTAACAAAACCAGAATCAGTGGGAACCAAAGGGAAAACTCTCAGCTGGTTGGAATCATAACCATCTTCCTTTGTTCCAGGTATAATTGTTGGCGACCAGTCATTGAGACCCAGAATATCACTGTAGAGGTTCCGGAGTCATTGCAGATATTTATCAGGGCAGGTATTTTCAAAACAGGTGGTTCAGGAATGCTATTACCTACCTCCAGAGCAGGTGGGAATATAAACTTCAGCCTTCTGGCTCAGAGATAGAGACACTGTCACAATTCCACAAGAACTCTAGTTCCTCTAGTCAACCTATTCAGAAATGTTATCGCATCCCTCTGGAACAGGTGGAACTTGAACCTGAACCTCCTGGTTCTGAGATAAAGATGCTACCACTATACCACAAGAACCCTCGTTCTTCATGGCAGTGTTCTGGCCCTAACCATCTTCAACTGGTCATCAGTATCCTTTCCTAGGTCAGAATTGGGAACTTATGTTGAAGGTAGCACAGTGTTCAATCATGCCACTTGTCCAATACTGAAGCAGCTCATGTTTGGCAAGGTTCCACATGATGGATTGGTTAGTAAAGTTAAATCATATGAATCCAGGGGCAGCTAGCCAACTGATTACAAAATTGGCTTGAAGGTAGACGACAGAAGGTGGTTGTAGAGGGTTGTTTCTCGGACTAGAGGCCTGTGACTAATAGCTTTCTGCAAGGATCAGTGTTGGGTCCACTGCTTTTAGTCATTTTTATTTGTGATTTGGATGTGAATATAGGAGCAATGCTTAGTAACTTTACAGATGGCCCCAAAGTAAGTGGTGCAATGGACAGTGAGCAAGGCTATCAATCTCAGAGTACAATAGGAACTTGTTCAGATGGGTCAATGGACCAAGAAGTAGCAGGTGTAATGTGAGGTATTGCATTTTGGTAAGGCCAGCCAGAGCAGAACCTACACAGTTAATGGTAGGGCCCTGTGGAGTGTTGCCAGACAAAGAGATCTGGGGGTGCAGGTGCATATTTCCTTGAAAGTAGAGTCACAGGTAGACAGGGTAGTGAAGAAGGTGTTCCGTACGCTTGCCTTCATTGGTCAGTGTGTTTAATATATGAGTTGGAACATCCTGTTGAGAATGTACAGGACATTGATGGGACTACTTCTGGAATACTGCATTCATTTCTGGCCTTCCTGTTCTAGGAAAGATGGTGTTAACTTTAAAAAGGTTCAGAACAGAATTTCAGGGATGTTCCCGGGATTGGAGGGTTTAAACTAAAGGAAGAGGCTGAATAGGCAAATGAGACCGGGTCAGTTTAGGATGTCTGGTCGGCATGGACAGTTTCGACCGAGGGATCTGTTTCTGTGCTGTATAACTCTGTGATTCTATGTCCATATGGCTAATTGGAGGCCAGCAGCTTCTAAGTCCTGATGTCAACTTGTTCTGGCCGACTCTTCTGGGGATTCAGTCTTGGCTAATGCAGATTTGGTGCTGCAGGCAGAGGGGGAACTGTACTTATCAGAGACAATGGCTTCTACAACTACTCCAGAGCCTATAATCCATACCTCTGCCTCAGGTTGGCACAATTAGTGTGCCGAGCTGAATATGTGTTGCTGGAAAAGCGCAGCAGGTCAAGCAGCATCCAAGGAACAGGAGAATCGACGTTTCGGGCATAAGCCCTTTATCAGGAATCCCACTACCAATTAGTGTGCCCCAGACCCTAGTCAATAAGTCTCCATGACTTACTTCTAATCAGGAATCTAGACACTTTTCTCACCCATAGGGAGGCAGGAGATCAGAGGTATGACCAGTTGATACCCTTAAATGACCATGAATTGACCATATAAATGCCTTAATTGGCAGTGGGTCAGAAAGCTTGTCCATGAACCTTACTTCGCAAAACTTAATTTGTAACAGGGCGAGGAAATTATTTGTTTCCAGTTCTAACTTTCTCACCTTTTTTTTTCTTCTGCCAACTTTCTCGCAACCTCCAGGAAGGGGAACATCATGCACAGTGATTCAGATCTTGAATTCTGTTCAGTACTTATGAATAAAATTTAATGCTGCTGCCTGCCCCACCCCCATAGACCTCTTGTACTAGTGGGCACATATAAACTTATAAAATTTGAACAGAAGTAGACCATTCGGTTTCTTGTCTTTGATCGCAGTTTGGTAAGATAATTGCTAATCTGATTGTGGCCTTGACTTTGCTTTCCTGTCTACTGTTACTAGTAGAGTTCCTCAGGGATCAGTGCTGGGGCCACAGTCATTTACAACATATATTAGTGATTTTGATGAGCAAGGTGAATGTACTGTTGGCAAGTCTGTGCATGACAGAATAGTGGAAGTGATGAGGATGACACAAGAAATCTGCAGAGGGATACGGACAATTGAAGTGAGTGGACGAAAAGCTTGGCATTTGGAATGCAATGTGGCAAAACGTGAGGTTATGCATTTTGGCAGGAAGAATAGTGGAGCTGAATTTTATTTAAGTACAGAAAGATTGCTGAAAGCTGCAGCACCAAGGGATTTGGGAATCTTTGTACCTAAATCACAAAACGTTTGCATCCACGTTCAGCAGGTAATGGTTCCTGATTAAGAGCTTATGCATGAAACGTCAACTCTCCTGCTCTTCAGATGCTGCCTGACCAGCTGTGCTTTTCCAGCACCACACTTTTTGACTCTGATCTCCAGCATCTGCAGTCCTCACTTTCTCTCAACAGGTAATGGGGAAGGCAAAAGGATGTTCGCCTTTTATAATAAAGGGAATGGTGCATAAAACTAAAGAAATCTTGCTAAAACTGTTCAAGTTTCTAGTCAGACCGCAGCTAGAATATTGATTGATTTATTGTTGTCATATGTACCAAGATACAGTGAAAGGTGTTGTTTATGTGCTATATAGGAAGATTGTACCATGCAAAGTGCATCAACGTAGCAAAACAGAGTGCAGAATACAGTGTTACAGCCACAAAGAAGGTTCAGAGAGAGATCAGAATTAACATTCCCAGGGGTCCATTCAAAAGCCTGGTAACAGCAGGGAAGAAGCTGTTTTTAAATCTATTTGTACGTGTATTCAAACATGTCTTCAAAGCAGAGATTGATAAATTCTTGATCGTGCAAGGAATTAAGGGCCACGGGAAGAGTGCAGGTTAGTGGAATTGAAATGCGCATCAGCCATGATTAAATGACAGACTCGATGGGCTGATTGGCCTTACTTCCACTCCTAAGTCTTATGGTCTTATTTATGTGGTTTGCCCGACGGAAGAGTATGAAAGAGAGTATAACTGGGATTGGACAGGTCTTTGATTATGTTGTTGCTTTCTTGAGACAGCAGGAAGTGTAGTTGGGCAAATGTATAAATGAAGACTATGAACAGTTTGGTCCTTTTACCTAAAGAAAGATGTACTATGATTAGAGACAGTCCCGAGAAGGTTCACTAAGTTGATTCTGGGGATGGAGGGATTTTCTTCTGAGAAGATATTGATCAAGTTCGGCTTGTACTCATTGGAGCTTAGAAGAATGAGAAAAAACCTTATTGAAACTTTAGGAGATGTGACAGGGTACATGTAGAAAGATTATTTCTTCGTGTAGGAGAGTCTATAACCAGGGGGAGTAATCTGAGTCACAGGTCACCTGTTTAAGGTGAGGAAGAATGTTTTCTCTCAGCACATAGTGAATCTGTTGAATTCTTTACTTGAGAGGGCTGTCAAGGCTAGGTCATAGTGTATATTCAAGACTGAGATAGACTTTTAATTAATAATGGATTCAGAGTTGACGGGGAGAGAAGGCAGAAAAGTGAAATTGAGGGTTCAGACTGTGATCTTGTTGAACGATGGGGCAGGTGATCTGGGCATATATTTTTAAGGTAAGAATAGAAAGATTTTAAAAAGACATTGAGGCAATCTTTTTATTTACAGAGTGCTTCATGTGTGGAATGAATTTCAAGAGGATGTGCTTGATGTGGGTGCAGTTATGGATGAGTACATGAATAAGAAATATTTGAAGGGATGTGGGCCAAGTGCATGCAGGTACAACTAGTTTAGTTTGGGAGTATAGTCAGCAAGGTTTGGTTGAACTGAAGGGTCTGTTTCCAGGCTGTATGTCTCTGACTCTATGACTCAATGACCTACTTTGCACTTACATCTTAAGGTGTACTCCCTATGCCCTTTGACTCCTTGTCAATAAAGAGTCCCTACGACTTGGACCTAAAAATATTCAATAACTGGGCGGCACGGTGGCACAGTGGTTAGCACTGCTGTCTCACAGTGCCAGGGATCTGGGTTCAATTCCAGCCTCGGGCCACTGTCTATGTGGAGTTTGCACATTCTTCCCCTGTCTGCGTGGGCTTCCTCCAGGTGCTCTGGTTTCCTCCCACCATCCAAAAATATGCAGGTTAGGCAAATTAGCCATGCTAAATTGCCCACAGTTGAGGTCCATTAGTCAGGGTAAATATTGGGGAATGGGTCTGGGTAGGTTACTCTTCGGGGATCAGTGTGGACTTACTGCGCCGAAGGGCGTGTTTCCACACTGTAGGTAATCTAATCTAAACTAATCAAACTCTGCATCCATTAGCCTCTGGAAAAGAAAATTCCACTGATTAACACCCCTCTGCGAGAGAAAAAACGTTGTTCATCTTCCCTTAAATCAGAAACAATTTACTTTTTAACTTGGATCAAATCTGAAAGGGAAACATCGTCTCAGCATCTACCCTATCAAGTCCCCTCAGGATCTTGTGTTTCAATAAGATTAAACGATCTCATTGAGATCTCATCTCATCACAGGTACAGCCATACCTGAAATGTTTTGCTAGCATTTCCCATGCTTTTTTTATGAATCATGTTTCTGACCCAACTCCAGTCTTAAAGGTGGTGAACATAATTGAATCAGTGGTCAAGAGTAAATTCAGATTACCTGCACTTTAATCGTTTTTCAGAATGGAGTTAGAAAGGGAAAATCATCTTTTTGTTTGTAATATCCTGAGAGGTCTATAAAAGGCCCAAAAGCATGTTGTACCTTGGCAATCAAAACACATTTGATAAATTTGCCATGAAAGAGGATTTAAGCTAAATGACTGGAGTTCCAGGTTAAAACTTTGGAATAGGTAATAAATTAGCCATTGGGTAAGAAACAGAGTGTTGCAGCAATAAAGCTGGAAGGCAAAGAAGTGCTGAGTGAGGTCTTTCAGCAAGGTGTTTGGAAACCATATTATTTCTGATTACACTACAGTTACATTCGAAGATTCAAAGTAAGCATGTAAACGCATAACAGTACATGAAGCAACTAAAGTGGAGAGGACAGTTTAGGATCTACAAAATGAATTTAAGTATGTTAAATTGGAAGATTATGACTAATTAACGCGCATTACAGGTTAGAGTCAAAAATAGATGGTGCAGTTTATTCCATGATTGTCATCAAGATTACAAATGGAAAAGTTGAAAATTATTTATGAATTTTAATAAGCACATTTTTAATGTGTCCAATCACTGAAACACCAGCCAATGTCGCAAATGCATTATTGCATCATGTAGATAAATAGTAAAAATTAACTTCAAAAAAGTATCATTCTTAAATAGCAAAATAGTAGACTGGTAGTTTAATTTCAAGAGAGAAAAAAAACACATGGCTTGATTCCAGTGTGTTCAGAAGATTTCCATGGGAAATTTCGTATTGAGTTAAGCATCAAGGCTGGGAACTAGTTCGTCTCATTAGCACGAGACCAATTCTCGTAAATTCATGTAAGCCTTTGAGGATTAAAAATTAATTCAAGACTGATGAAGACCATATCACGCAAGGCCTTTTGAACTGTCAAGAATATCCTTGTCATGACATCATAGTAGAGGAGAGGCCATGGCCTAGTGGTATTATCCCTGGACTGTTAATCCAGAAACCTAGTAATGTTCTGGAGACCTGGATTCATGTCCTTCCATGGCAGCTAGTGGGATTTGAATTTAACAAAATTAAATATGGAATTAAGAGTCATAAAGTTATAGAGATGTACAGCATGGAAACAGACCCTTCGGTCCAACCCGTCCATGCCGACCAGATATCCCAACCCAATCTAGTCCCACCTGCCAGCACCTAGCCCATAACCCTCCAAACCCTTCCTATTCATATACCCATCCAAATGCCTCTTAAATGTTGCAATTGTACCAGCCTCCACCACATCCTCTGGCAGCTCATTCCATACAAGTACCATCCTCTGCGTGAAAAAGTTGTCCCTTAGGTCTCTTTTATATCTTT
>NC_057735.1:25196180-25237692 GCF_004010195.1 Chiloscyllium plagiosum
ACAGCACAGCAGGTCAGGCAGCATCTAGGGAACAGAAGATTCGATGTTTCGGGCACATGCCCTTCTTCAGGAATGAGCAGAGAGTGTTCAGCAGGAGAAGATAAAAGGTAGGGAGGAGGGACTTGGAGGAGGGGCGTTGGAAATGTGATAGGTGGAAAGAGGTCAAGGTGAGGGTGATAGGTCGGAGTAGGGTGGAGGCGGAGAGGTCAAGAAGAAGACTGCAGGTCAGGAAGGCGGTGCCGGGCTTCCTGACCTGCAGTCTTCTTCTTGTCCTCTCCGCCTCCATCCTACTCCGACCTATCACCCTCACCTTGACCTCTTTCCACCTATCACATTTCCAACGCCCCTCCTCCAAGTCCCTCCTCCCTACCTTTTATCTTCTCCTGCTGAACGCTCTCTGCTCATTCCTGAAGTAGGGCCTGTGCCCGAAACGTCGAATCTCCTGTTTCCTGGATGCTGCCTGACCTGCTGTGCTGGGGTACACCTAATCAGATCCTGGGGATTTATCCACCTATAACTGTTTCAAGACATCCACCACTTTCTCCTCTGTAATCTGGGCATTTTGCAAGATGTCACCATCTATTTCCCTACAGTCTATATCTTCCATATCCTTTTCTACAGTAAATACTGATGCAAAATATTCATTTAGTATCTCCCCCATTTTCTGTGGCTCCACGCAAACGTTGCCTTGCTGATATTTGAGGGGCCATATTCTCTCCCTAATTACCCTTTTGTCCTTAATATATTTGTAAAACCCCTTTGGATTCTCCTTAATTCTATTTGCCAAAGCTATCTCATGTCCCCTTTTTGCCCTCCTGATTTCCCTCTTAAGTATGCTCCTACTTCCTTTATACTCTTTTAGGGATTCACTCGATCTGTCCTGTCTATACCTGACATATGCTTCCTTTTTCTTAACCAAACCCTTAATTTCTTTAGTCATCCAACATTCCCTATACCTACCAGCCTTCCTTTTCACCCTGACAGGGATATATTTCTCTGGATTCTGGTTATCTCATTTCTGAAGACTTCCCATTTTCCAATCTTCCCTTTACCTGCGAACATCTGCCTCCGATCAACTTTCGAAAGTTCTCGCCTAATACCGTCAAAACTGGCCTTTCTCCAATTTAGAACTTCAACTTTTAGATCCGGTCTATACTTTTCCATCACTACTTGAAAATGAATAGAATTATGATTGCTGGCCCCAAAGTGCTCCCCCGCTGACACCTTAGTCACCTGCCCTGCCTTATTTCCCAAGAGTAGGTCAAGTTTTGCACCTTCTCTAGTAGGTACATCCACATACTGAATCAGAAAATTGTCTTGTACGCACTTTAGAAATTCCTCTCCATCTAAACCTTTAACACTATGGCAGTCCCAGTCGATGTTTGGAAAGTTAAAATCCACTCCCATAACTATCCTATTACAGCTGATAGCTGAGATCTCCTTACAAGTTTGTTTCTCAGTTTCCCTCTGACTATTAGGGGGTCTATAATACAATCCCAATAAGGTGATCATCCCTTTCATATTTCTCAGTTCCACCCAAATAACGTCCCTGGATGTATTTCTGGCAATATCCTCCCTCAGCACAACTGTAATGCTATCCCTTATCAAAAATGCCACTCCCCCTACTCTCTTGCCTCCCTTTCTATCCTTCCTGTAACATTTGTATCCTGGAACATTCATCTGCTAGTCCTGCCCATCCCTGAGCCATGTTTCTGTAATTGCTATGATATCCCAGTCCCATGTTCCTATCCATGCCCTATCAAGTGATTATTATAAAATTATTGTCAATTGTTGGAAAAACCAATCTAACTCACTAATACCGTTGAGGGATGAAAAGTGCCATCCTCACCTGGTCTGGCCAACATTTGATTTTATACCCTCTCGTTGACTCTTAACTACCCTCTGGGCAATAATTGCTGGCCTAGCCAGTGATGCCCACGTCGTGTGATTGAGCTAATTAAAAACCTGTCATGGCAGATGCAAATCTCAAAGACAGATGGGTTATGTCATGTATTCCTCAGGTTTGCCAATGTTGACTTCTCAGATTCTCATTCTACTAATGCCACTCTGCGGAAATATATCACTTATGTAATCGACAACTTGATTTTTAAATGGAATAGTTGAATTGCTGTTAATCCTATTTGCACAATACTGAACCATACTTGTCATAGTTTACTATGATGAGTCACTGATTTTATTTTATACATTTGTGGGACATGAGCAACACTGGCTGGCATCACCAGTTCCTCTTGAGAAGGTGGTGGTGAACTTCCTTGAACTGCTGAAGTCCACATGGTATAAGCTGGTCCACAAAGCCCTTCGGGGGAATTCCAGAATTTTGACCCAGCGAAAATTAAGGAACAGCAATATATTTCCAAGTCAGGATGGTCAGTGAGTTGGAGGAAAATTTGCTGGTGATGTTCCCCTGTATCTGCCACCAGTATCCTTCCAGATCAAAATCCTCATGAGTTTGGAAGATGCTGTCCAAGGAACTTTGGTGAATTTCTGCAGTGCATCTTGTAGGTATTACACACTGCTGCTACTGAGAATCTGTGGTGAGGGAGGGGATGCTTGTGGATGTGTTGTCAGTCAAATGGGCTGTTTTGGCCTGGATGGTGTCAAGATTGAGTGTTGTTGGAGCTGCACCCATTGAGGCAAGTGCGGAATATTCCATCACGCTTCTGACTTGGGCCTTGTTTTAAATGATGGACGGGCTTTGGCCTCTGACCTGTTCTTGTAGCCACTGAGTTTATGTGGCAAGTCCAGTTGACTTTCTGGTCAATGATAAACCCCAGCAAGAATGTTGATGGTGAGTGAGTCAGCGATGGTGATTGAAGATGATCATTTTTTGGCACAGTGGTTAGCACTGTTGCCTCACAGCGCCAGAGACCCAGGTTCAATTCCCGCCTCGGGCGATTGACTGGGTGGAGTTTGCACGTTCTCCCCATGTCTGCGTGGGTTTCCTCCGGGTGCTCCGGTTTCCTCCCACAGTCCAAAGATGTGCAGGTCAGGTGAATTGGCCATGCTAAATTTCCCGTAGTGTTAGGTATAGGGGTAAATGTAGGGGTATGGGTGGGTTGCGCTTCGGCGGGTCGGTGTGGACTTGTTGGGCCGAAGGGCCTGTTTCCACACTGTAATGTGATCTAATCTAATCTAATCTAATTTTCTGGCATTTGTGTAGCACAGATGTTACTTGCCACTTGTCACCCTAAGCCTGGATATTGTCCAGATCTTGTTGCATTTGAACATGAACTGCTTCAGTATCAGGAATCATAAATGGTGCTGAACATTGTGCAATCGTTGGCACACATCCCCACTTCTGACCTTGTGATTGAGGGAAGGTCATTGATGAAGCAGCTGAAGATGATTTAGCTTAGGACACAACCCTGAGCAACATCTGCAGTGATGTCCTAGAGCAGAAGTGACTGACTGACCTCCAACAATCACATCCATTTTCCTTTGTACCAAGTATGACTCCAATCAGAAGAGAGTTTGCCCCCAATACCCATTGATTCCAGTTTTGCTAGAGTTCTTTGATGCCACACTTAGCACTTGACATCGAAGACACATTTGACTGTCACTCTTATTTCACCTCTGGAATTCAGCTCTTTTGTCCATGTTTGAGCCAAGGCTGTAGTAAGGCCAGGAGTTGAATGGCCCTGGCAGAACCAAAACTGGGCATCACCGAGCAAGTTATTGCTGTGCAGGTGCTGATTAACAGCACTATTGATGATAACTTAATCACTACTGATAATTGAGAGGAGACTGATTGGGCAGGACATACATAGGCAATTTTCCGCGTTATCAGATGCAAGAGTTGTAACTGTACAATTTAAATCTGTGTAAGTAACTGAAACTAAACCACAAGAAGACATTAAAGTAAAGCAGAGTATATTTACTTAGAAACTACACTGTCACTATTGTGCCTTTATCAATATCTTAAATAATTTTCTTATAAATTTATTTTAAAATTCCTTGTAAGGGAAAGGACTTGAAAAAAAATCTATTTTTTAAGCAGTTTGAAGATATATTTTCCAATATAACCAAATTTGTGATGTGTTTTTGTAATTATTCATCTTTATTTTTAAATTAATCTAACATGTCCCCCTCTGTCTCCTTCTATCTGCCCCCTTCTCAAATGTGTCCCCACTTGAACTCAGTTTTTCCAATCTAATATTTTTCAAATGGTTCTGGAGTATAAAATTAAAAGTCCTGATTATTGATGGATGTTGATCAGAATCTGTGTAAATATTTCGGATAAAATTAAGGATTATGGGACAACTTGATACAAAAGCAAAGTGCGCAGTCATAATCATTCTGGCTGGCATAATATGGTCCTCAATTCCTGCTAAATGGTCCAACATTTATTGAGATACCATGGGAAACCAAATAATAAGTCTCGTCATCATCATCTTCCAATGTTATGGCATTTTTATGTCTCACTTTATCACAGTGTTTAAAGTCACAAGATGTATTTTATTCATTCATTTGTGGGATGTGGGCATTGCTGGCTGGTCCAGCATTTACTCCACATCCCTATATTGCAGATGTCTTTTTTTTAATGCAAATTTCATGTTCAATTCATAAGATTTTGTTAAATCTAAAACTATAGATAGTCTTAGACAAGTGGAGAACTTTGCATTTGCCTTGATTTCATGTATTTGGAATGATTTTTGTATTTCTCAATTGAAATCTGTCTTTGTTTTTTGAAGGGTCTACTGATGTTGTTGCAGAATTTACCTACAATCCACTGGGGTAATGAAGAAGTTGGCCTTCTCCTTGCAGAAGCGTACAGGCTTAAGTACATGTTTGCAGATGCACCTAATCACTACAGACGATAAGTGGTTAGAAGTGTTGAGAGCTGAATTTAAACTCTTTTCAGTCTTTCAAGTCAGGTGGCCATCAGCTGTACTGACTGAGGCAGCAAATGGTCCAACTACTTTGGAAGTAGTTTCTAATTACTTGAAGCTTTTCTTAAGCTATTATTGTAATATACTAAATTGAAAGTGGACTGAGAGCTCCCTCAGTTTGCTCTTCATGGAGCCTTGCTAAATCTTTGATACTAGGTTATATATAATTCTTAGAAAAAAGATTTAAAAGGAATTATATTGTATGTTTCTGTATAATAGTTAAAATGTGTGTCCTTAATTTGAACTACTGTGAGCTTATACTTAGGAAGTTGCTTAAGTGTTTGGATATAGTGTGCATAAGAGAGACTGGTTAAATTTTCCTCATTTTTCAACATAACTGGCATCCAATTTCTTGTAGTAGATGATGCATTCACAATATTTTTAATTGTGCCTCTTTTTTAAAAAAAAAGTCCTCGAATTTTATTTTAGAGTTGCTGTGTATTATTTGATGTAAACTTTGGCTGTTTTGGTGAGGTATGTTCATTTAAAAGTATTTACATTTTGGCAAAATATCTTTTTTTTAATAAGCAATAAAATGATTCATTTTTTAATGTAGAATTTGAGAAATTTGGAAAAATCTAACTATCTTTATAACTTTTTTAAAAGATTTGTGTTATGAGCACTAATGGTATGTTTGAAAGGCCAATTATTAATGCCAATAATATAGATTCCAAACTAAAGCCATTCAAGATTAAAATATGTTTCTCAGGTATAGGTATTTCCTTTTGGTTTGTGTGCCTTTTGACCAATTCTTTACGTAAAGTTGAGAAACCATTGTGATACTTAAGTTTGAAATTGTTTTAGCAAGAGTTGATGGCATTTCTTTTAGCTCTTAAGATGTCTCTTTTGCTTGCTGAAAGAAACCTTGGTATGAGTTCTAGTGATTAAGAAATTATTCCTATAATTAAAATATAGAAATGTATATATTTTTAAATATATATGAGACCTGAGAAGCAGATTTTTTCTATTGATGGCCAACAATTAAATGAATAGGGTTATATCTCTGTTTCTTTCCTCCCTTATTGGTTGAGATCCAAATATTCCAAAAGTGGTGCAGATAATTTAACCTGGCTGGGAAAGCAGCTTGCCCTGCATCCAGCAATGACTGATATCATTCCCAAATTGCCTACCCTTTCCAAGCATTCCCATGTGATGAGGAGAAGTTGTGAGAAAAGTAGATCTGAGATGTCAACCAAATGCAATCTAACAGAATAACAGAAAAATAGAGAGGGGCTGAACAGTATATTCTTATTTCTATATGTTAGGGTATCAATGTAAAGAGAAAGCAGAATAACGGAGTTGAGATACGCACCAGCCATGGCCTTACAGATATGGCCGAACAGACTTGAGAGGCTGAACAACCTGCTGTTTTTCCTTTGTTCAGAAACCATGACTACTTACACTCCACTGATGGGAGCTGTATTGCTTGAAAGTTATTCTCAGAGCCAGGCTGGTTACCGTCTACCATGTGCCATCTCTAACTCGTAATGCACTCAATATCCTAAGTGCACATTCTAAGGAATCATGCTTGGAACCTAATCTAGTAATTCTAAAATTGAGAGTATTTCTTCTGTTAAACTCCTAGTCAACTTTATTGTATTGAATGTGTAATCTTTTATCATTTTTGGTCATGTCAGAAAAGAAAACGTAACTATTGTTTACTTCTACACTGAACTTGCAGTATCTTCTGTCATTGATTAGTGTGGTTCCTTAAAGGTTGTTATGCAAATATGTTGTCAGAAAGAAAGCAATTGCAAAGAAAATGTAGATGAATGATATAGGGTTCAGCAATCCACAAATAGATTTTACTATATGTTTAAAACTGTCAATAATTTCTTTTTATTTCATTTTTAACTTATTTTCTGAATTGTCAAATTTGTTTTAATTGTATGTTCCTTTTTATGTAAAGGGACAATAATTGGAAACTACTCTGCTGTGGTTTTTATGTGTCTGTTTCACTTTGGAAATGTTAAAGAATGTGTATAGTAGCTTTTACATAGAATTACAATCAAGCCTCTGTATTAACTTCCTGTGTTCCAAAAAGAAGAGTGAATGTGTAAATTACTTTCTGAACAGTTAGGCAGGCAAATGCATGGTTTAATGGATCAATATTCCTAACACTTGGTTCTGCTTCTGTTTAGATAATGTCTTGCAAATGGTTGCATCCTAATCAAAGTCAAGCACATGGGCATCTAAGCACAATTACTTTGTTTGATTAAGTCTAAAAGATAGCAAGTATATCTTCCCCTTTGTTATAATGTAGCTTTTCTTGCTAATTCTAGTTGCTGTTGATCTTGGAGTTGATTTTCCACTAAAAGGAGGGCCAAAATTGGAAGGGATCATGGAGTCATACAGCATGGGAATAGACACTTTGGTACAGTGAGTCCACATTCCTAAGCTAAACTGGTGCCGTTTGGCTCATTTCCCTCCAAACCTTTCCCATTCATGTACTTATCCAAATGTCTTTTAGATATTGTAACTGTACCTGCATCCACCACTTTTTCCACACATGACCAACTCTCTGTGCTTAAAAAAAGTTACTGCTCATGTCTTTTTTCAAAACTTCCTCCTCCTCACCTTAAAAATGTGCCTCCTAGTTTTGAACTCCACCACCTTAGGGAAACAACCTTTACTATTCACCTTATCTATGACCTTCATGATTATATAAACCTCTCTAAATCACCTTTAACCTCCTATGTTCCAGTGAAAAGAGTCCCAGCCTATCCAGCCCATTTTTACTACTCAAACTCTCCATCCCAAGCAATATCCTAGTAAAGCTTTTTTGAACCCTTTCCAATTTAATAATGTCCTTCCTGTGACAGGGCAACCAGAACTGCACACAGTACTCCAGAAGAGACCACATCGATGTCCTATACAACCTCAACATGATGTCCCAATTCTGTTACTCAAAGGTCTAAGCAATAAAGGCAAGTGGGCTAAATGCCTTTTTAACCACCCTGTCTATCTGTGATGCAAATATCAATGTATTATGTACCTGGACCCCTCCGTCTCTCTGTTCGTCGACACCACCCAGGTTTATATCATTAATTGTGTAAGTCCTGCCCTTGTGTGTTTTACCAAAATGCAGTACTTCGCAATTATCCAAATTAAACTCCTCAGCCCATTGACTCAATTCATCAAGATCTCTTTGTTATCTTAGATAACCCTCTTCACTGTCAACTATAGGACCAATTTTGCTGTCATCCATAAACTTACTAACCATGTCTCCTATATTCACGTGCACATCGTTTATATAAATGACAAACATAAGTAGGCCCCGTACTGATCTCTGTGGAACCTGAAAAACAAAATTCACCACCACCCTCTGTTTCCTATAGTCAAACCAATTTTGTATCCATTGGCAAGCTCATTCTGAATCCCATGTGATCTAACTTAAACAATTAGTATACCATGCAGAACTTTGACAAAGGCTTTACTAAAATTTGTATAACAATGTCTACCAATCTACCCTCATCAATCTTTTTGGTTATTTCCTCAAAACACCCAATCACGTTTGTGAGACATGATTTCCCTTTCACAAAACCATGCTGACTGTACCTAATCAGTCTATACCTCTCCAAATGCATGTAAATCCTATCTTCCAGACTCACCTCCAATAACTTACCCTCCACCAATATCAGGCTCACAATCTATAGTTTCCACGCTTCTCCTTATAGCCTTTCTTAAAGAAAGGCAGAACGTTCGCCACCCTCCAGTCCTCAGGCACCTCACCTGTGCTGATAGATGATACAAATATTTCTGCTGGGGTCCCTGCAATTTTTTCCCTAACTTCCCATAACATTGTGAGATACACTTGATCAGGTCCCAGAGATGTATCCACCTTTGTTTTCTAAGAACTCCAGCACTTCTCTTCTGTCATATGAACTGCTTTCAAAACATTAATATTTATTTCCCGAAGTTCTCTTGCCTCAGTTTCTTTCTGCACATATAAAAACTGATATGAAATATTCATTTAGTATCTCTCCCATCACCAGAGCTTCAATGCGTAGATGACCTCGTTAATCTTTACTCACTCTCTCGTTGTTCTTTTACTTTTAATGTACTTTAGAATATCTTAAGATCATCCTTAACCTTATCTGCCAACACTATCTCATATCCCCTCTTTTCCCTCCTGATTTCCCTCTTAAGAATGCCCCAACTCACTTTATACTCTTCAAGAGATTCATTTGATCCCAGTTGCCTATATCTAATATATGGTCCCTTCCTTTTCTTTACCAGAACTTCAATATCTTTGTTCGTTCATTGTTCCATACTGATACCAGCCTTATTCTTTATGCTAATGCCTCTGAACTCTCATTATCTCACTTTTGAAAACCTCTCACTTTGTCAGTCATCCCTTTACCTGCAAACACCCTACTCCAATCAACCTTTGAAAGTTCTTGTCTCATTCCATTAAAATTTGCCTTACTCCAACTTTAACTTTTATAGAAGGCTTAACCTTTTCCATAACAATTTTAAAACTAATACAATTATTAGTGTTCCCCTATTAACACTTCAGTCATTTGCCCTGAATTATTTCCCAAAAGAAGGTCAAGTTTTGTTCCTGATCTAGTAGGTATATTTACATATTGATAATGAAAATTTTCTTGAAAACATGTAACAAATTCCTCACCATCCGAGTCTTTTACATTATGGCAGTCCCAATCAATGGTTGGAAATTTAAAAGCTCCTGCTCTTACATCCCTATTATTCTTTCATATATCCAAGATCTCTACATATTTGCTCCTCACTTTCTTTCTGACTAATTGGGGCCTGTATCACAATCTTATCAATGTGATTATCCCTTTCTTATTTCTGATTTCTACCCATATAATTTCACTGGATGATACCTCAGAAATATCCTCTCTAATTACAGTAGTAATGTTTTCCTCAATCAGAAACGCCACTCCCACTCCTATCTTGCCTTCCATTTCATCCTTCCTATTGCATCTAAAACCCTGAACATTGAGCTGCCAGTCCTGTCCTTCTCTCAGCTAAGTTTCTGTAATGCCTATGATGTCCCAGTCCCATGTTCCCAACCATGTCCTGAGTTCTTCATCTTACCTGTAAGATACTTGCATTCAAATAAATGCAGTTTAATTCGTCAGCATTGTCTTGTTCTCCAACTTGCTCTAGTCTGCCTTTTCTAATTAACTTGATCTTTAACATCCTCATCTGTCTCTCTATTTTTACTATATCTTAGGAAACACCCCCCAACCTCCCCTCTCTACTAGTTTAAGGGCTCCCAAAATAGAACTAGCAAATCTCCCTGCCAGGATATTAGTCCTGTTCCCATTCAGATGAAGCTCATCCCTTTCGATCAGGTCTTTTCTGCCCCAGAAGAATCGCAATGATTCAAAAGTTTGAATCCTTGCACGCTGCACCATCTCTTCAGCCACTGATTTATCTGTCCTATCTTTTTATTCCTACCTTTTGAGGTTCTACTTTTTCACGTTCTACCTAACCCCTTATTTTTACTATGAATAGCCTTAACACTGTCCCTAACAATGTTGTTCCTACCAATGTATACAATAACTGGCTTCTCACTGTCCCCTTTGACAATATGCTTCAACCACTCTAAGCTACCCTTTATGATTGATTATGTAATGTATTGACAAAAATTGGGAACTGATTGCTTGGCTATGATGCTAACTAAGGAATGGTTTGTAACGCTAGGAAGCTTTAAGCACTTTTTTTAAACTGGCAAATGTGCACACTGGTATAATGGACAAATAATCTCACTCCCATGTGAAAAATGAGACTTATTTGATCAGAATTACTATCCTTTACATGATGCTGGCATAGGAGAAAGTGAGGACTGCCGATGCTGGAGATCAGAGCTGAAAAATGTGTTGCTGGAGAAGCGCAGCAGGTCAGGCAGCATCCAAGGAGCAGGAGAATCAACGTTTCAGGCATCAGCCCTTCTTTAGGAATGAGGAAGATGTGCCAAGCAGGCTAAGATAAAATGTAGGGAGGAGGGACTTGGGGGAGGGGCGATTAGTTGAAGGAGGTTAAGGTGAGGGTGATAGGCCGGAGAAGGGGTGGGGGTGGAGCGGTTGGGAAGAAGATTTCAGGTCAAGAAGGCGGTGCTGAATCCGAGGGCCTCCTCTACATTGGGGAGACACGCTGCCTACTTGCGGAACGTTTCAGAGAACACCTCTGGGACACGCACCAACCAACCCAACGGCCCCGTGGCTGAACACTTTAACTCCCCCTCCCACTCCACCAAGGACATGCAGGTCCTTGGCCTCCTCCATCGCCAGACCATGGCAACACGACACCTGGAGGAAGAGTGCCTCATCTTCCGCCTAGGAACCCTCCAACCACAAGGGATAAATGCAGATTTCTCCAGCTTCCTCATTTCCCCTCCCCCCACCTTATCTCAGTCCCAACCCTCGGACTCAGCACCGCCTTTTTGACCTGCATTCTTCTTCCCGACCTCTCCGCCCCCACCCCCTCTCCAGCCTATCACCCTCACCTTAACCTCCTTCCACCTGTCGCATTCCCAACGCCCCTCCCCCAAGTCCCTTCTCCCTACCTTTTATCTTAGCCTGCTTGGCACACCTTCCTCATTCCTGAAGGAAGGGCTTATGTCCGAAACGTCAATTCTCCTGCTCCTTGGATGCTGCCTGACCTGCTGCGCTTTTCCAGCAACACATGATGCTGGCATAATGGTGCAAATGATTTCACTCCCATGTGAATAATGAGACTTATTTGATCAAATTGCTCTCCTTTACATGATGCTTAACCACATATTGTTGGATGAAGCTGGAATCCTTATCAGGAAGCAGAAGAAGCTAAGCTATTTCAGCTATTACATATTGGAGAATTGCTATTTATATGATGAAAATGTGATCGGTCGCAACGTGCAGTGAACTTGTGCGCCTTTACTAACTGTTCTGAACTGTACAGATGCAGTAGTATTTTGGCCACAATTGTGTGCCATCTCACGTTGTAAATATTAGGACAATGTCTATGACTCTGGAATGCTTACAGCTATGCCATCTGAAGCCAGAGAGTTGTTGCATGGATTTCAACAGTATCTTTAGATCTTTAGAATTCAAGTGAACAATAACTGTGACACTCCACCTTTTCACTGTGTGATGTTTTAACATGAAATGCACTATCAAAAAGACATGATTTGTTGTCACTCCTATGTGCAATAAATCCAAAAGATACAAATTTTCTGCATTGTGTAGTAGCTGTTATAGACTTGTTTAGCTGATTACATGATGCAAGATATTTCATTAAAGTAGTTTATTAAAGACTGGAACCATGTGATCTCTCAAACACATCTGTACAACAGTGAAGAGATTAATATATTAGCCCTTTGGATGATACTGTCTCTGAAATATGCCAAATTATTTTCAAACCATGTTTTTTTAAATGCTTCTGTAGACAGTGCTAATATGAGGCTTTAAAAAATTAAATTCCTGCTGTACATCAATCAGTTGTCTTTGATTATTATTCATCTGTATAGCTCATCATGCACCTGAATTTCTGTAATGTTCTTCCGAGGTTTCCACTAGGAATGCAAGATAACTGAATAGAAGGTGCTGTTTATTGCTTTCTCGCTCTAGGAGAAGTAATTATTGAATTTAATTTCATCCCACAAGCCTGTTATCTTCAAGTTAGCTCCAAGTCATCACTGAACATATAGCATTTGGTAAACATAGTGAGTTTAGATTAGATTAGATTAGATTAGATTACTTACAGTGTGGAAACAGGCCCTTCAGCCCAACAAGTCCACACTGTCCCGCCAAAGCGCAACCCACCCATACCCCTGCATTTACCCCTTACCTAACACTACGGGCAATTGAGCATGGCCAATTTACCTGACCTGCACATCTTTGGACTGTGGGAGGAAACCGGAGCACCCGAAGGAAACCCACGCAGACACGGGGAGAATGTGCAAACTCCACACAGTCAGTCGCCTGAGGCGGGAATTGAACCCGGGTCTCTGGCGCTGTGAGGCAGCAGTGCTAACTACTGTGTCACCGTGCCATCACTAGTGAAAACAAGCATCAGACAGATTTTAGGCAGCCCTGATCTGCCCTGTGTTCCAAATGTAAATTCCCGCCTTGCCAAAATAGTTGATAGTTACGTGAATGCTGCTATCTAGATATGCATATAAATAAATATTGTTATAATCCCCAGTGGAGACCGATGATTTTTAAAGAGATTAATTTCAAAGCAACCTATGAAAATGACCCAAGGATGAGATGTCACATTTTAAGACTCTTACCGTGGCAAACTAAAATCAGATATATGGCACATTACTTAAAAATACCAATACAGCAAATTGAAGCAAAAGTGCTTTTGCATTGACTAGCTAATGGAGTCAGGATATATCTTTGAGCCAATTTGGCTTCGCCACACACTGCAGGTATGTTACATTACGCTAACAATGTTACCACAGTCTGCCAACAAATTTATTTCTCTCTGTTGTACTTGGTTGTAACTTCCAGTGTTCTTCAGAAATCATTCAGCCGTAGTCTGAGTGCCCAAATATGACTTTAGCAACAAGGCCCACCTGGGAAGCTCCTTGTTCCTTAAGTCTCCAAGTCTTGTTTGTTCTCTTCCTTTCAAGCAAATCATTTTTTTTTACGAGCATGCCACTTCTACACTTGTTCTGTTCCTGTGTCTTTCTAAAGAAGATGTACTTTCATTGTAAGAAAGATGTGAAAACTGTCTCTTGGTTTCTATTTGTTTTGCCCCCATGGCAAACCAAGCCATGAAGGCCTGTCTCCAACCAGTGATGGTTATAGTCTAACCTCACCATTTCTCTTTTCGGAAACTTTCATTTTGTCTTAAGTAAAAGAAGGCATTTAAAAACATAATTATCTTACAAAGTCCACCATTCATATTAACAAGTTTGTATATCACAAGTGTGTGAGTACTTTTTAAAAATGTACTGTTGTGTTGCGCTGGGGTGGTGCAATGGAAATCCAGCCTCACTAGTCCCAGAATCATCACAAAAATTAAACATATTAAAAAGTACACAGGGTTTCCTAATGTATCTGATTTTCAGGCCCAGGTAGATAGGAAGCACACACAAAGTTTCTGTATTTACTAGGAATTACTATTTATTACAAGTAATTGGACTCTAACTGCAAGTGTAAGTCGTCAGCATGTAGCACCTCTTGTTAAAACTCCAATCCCCTTATAAACTCACCCTTTCTCTCGTTCTCAGACAAACAAGGTAAAATAAGTTATAAGCAGAGGGGAAAACTGGAAAGGTAGTTCATGTGTCTTTGTTCCCAAGTTCTGTTGTTGAGGTGATCCTAATGATTCTCCTTCTGGCCAGCTTCAGTCATCTTTCTCCAAATGTTTCCACTGGTTGGTGAGATACACAAGGTTCATTTTCAACTGATAAATCAGAGACTGTTTATAAGTCACAGCTTGCAACAACTGTTACAGGAAAAATAAACTGGTTTTCTTCAGGCTAAGAGTGAGTTTTGACTGTAGAGAACAGAGACCACTTCTGCGCCATGGAAGAACTTAGCACCTTTCTCATGCTCTCTCAGTCTAACTTGTTCCCAGGTCCGAACTATTGAGTTACTTAAAAGCTGATTTCACGGTTGATGGCAGGCAATAAAGGTCTGTGTCGTTGATAACTGGTCACTTGTCCATAGGCCAATTACTTCTTCTTGGCAAAATCTTCATCTGCCCATCCCTTCAGCTCCAAATTGTCTGGACCTTGAACTTCAATTGTTGCGTGTTCAAACAGTTGTTGACAGGATGCCTGAGTCGTCCACACATCAGGGAGACAGGACGCCAACCTGTGGAACATTTCAGACAACACCTTTGGGACACAGGCACCAAAAAAAACCCCACCGCCCTGTGGCCGATCACTTCAACTCCCCCTCCCACTCTGCCAAGAACATGCAAGTCCTGGGCCACCACCAACAAATTCAAGCCACTCGACGACTGGAGAAAGAACACCTCATCTTCCAGCTTGGGACCCTCCAACCACACGGCATCAACTAAAACTTCACCAGTTTCCTCATCTCCCCTCCCCCCACCTCATCCAGATCTAACCCTCCAACTCGGCACCACCATCTTGAACTGCCCTCTCTGTCCATCTGCTCCACCCTAAATCTGGATTTAACTAAAACGATCGAGAAGAACTGGTCGGAATTGATTGGAAAAGACAGCTAGCAGGGAATGCAGTAAAGCAGCAATGGCAGGAGTCTCTGAGGGCAATTTGGGAGGCACATCTAGTTACCGTTACTCAACTGTAAAATCATTATACCTGATTCCAGCTTCTCCCTTTCAAACTGCAAGTGAAGTCTATTATGGTCACTATCCCCTCGGGGTTCCCTCACCTTAAGCTCCCTAATCAGTCTGCCTCATGACAGATCACCAATTCATCCCAAAGAATAAGGAACGTACAAAGAGGAGGACAAGGCTGTCATGGTTTACAAGGGAAATCAGGGACAGCATAAAAACAAAATAACAAATATACAGTGTGATGAAGGTTAGTGGGAAGTCTTTAAAAACCAGCAGTGGATAACATTTTTAAAAAAAAAGCAATAAGAAAGGAGAGAAGATCAAATCTGAGAATAAGCTAGCCGATAATGTAAGAGAAAATTGGAATACTCTTTTTAGATATATAAAAGATAAGAGAGAGGCAAGAGTGGACATTGGACCACTGGAAAATGAGGCTGGAGAGGTAGTAATGGAGAACAAATGGCAGAAGAATTGAGTCGTATTTTGCTTCAGGTTTCATAGTGGAAGACATCTGCCACATACCAGAATTTCAAGAAAATCAGGGCAGAGGTCAGTGCAGTGGCCATCACTAAGGAGAAGGTGTTGTGTAAGGTGAAAGGTCTGAAGGTGGATTAATCACCCAAACTAGATGAAGTACACCCAAGAATCCTGATGGATTTAGATGAAGAGATTATGGAGGCATTAGTGGTGACTTTTCAAAGATTGCTCGGGTCAGGGAGGGTACCAAGGACTAGAAAATGGTTATTGTAGCACCCCAGTTAAGAAGCAAGGGATCAAAGATGGAAAATTATAGGCAGATTAGCTTGGCCTTTGTTGGTGGTAAGATTTTAGTGTCCATTATTAAGGTTGAGATAGTAAAGTCACCCTTTTCACTGAAGAAGTGCTTATGCCCGAAACGTCGATTCTCCTGTTCCTTGGATGCTGCCTGACCTGCTGCGCTTTTCCAGCAACACATTTTCAGCTTTTAACTGTTCTCAAGAACGATTACTAGACCCAAAACATTAACTCTGTTTTCGCTCCACAGATGCTGCTGAGATTTTCCAGCAATTTCTGTTTTGGTCAGTATTTTTACTTGTCTGGGAAATAAATAGTGCCAGGGAGAAGCATGTGAGATAGAAATGAAACTAATCAGATCCTCATGCTTACACCCCAAGACCAAACTTTAACCATGAATGTAGCGTGAGTCAGGGAGTATGGAAAGTGTAGAGGGATCTTAAGAAAGCAATTAGAAGAGCAAAGATGAGGCATGAAGAATTCCAAGATATTCTCCAAGCCTTTTAAGAGGATTACTGGAGAAAGAGTAAGGCCCATTAGCGACCAAGGAGGTAGTCTATGCATGGAGCTGATGGATATTGGTGAGGTATTAACTGAATATTTCTTCTGTCAAGGTTCTTGAGCCAATTGACATCGACAATGAGGAGGTATTGGCTGACTTAAAAGAGAACAGATCCCCAAATTTATCCCAGACTGTTGTATGAGATGAGGCAAGAAATTATAGAGGCTCTGACCCAAATTTTTAATTCCTGACTGGCTTCAAGGGAGGTACCAGAAGACTGGAGGACAGATAATGTGGCTCCACTCTTCAAGAAGGGTATTGGGGATAAACCAGGATATTTCAGACTAGTGAGCCTCCAATTGGTGGTCAGGAAACTGTTGGGGAAAATGAATTTCCACCTGCAGAAGCAAAATCTGATCAGGATGGTTCAGCATGGCATTGTCAGAGAGAGGTGACCAAGTGTGTAGTTTACATGGATTTCAGCAAGGCTTTTCACAAAGTCATGTATGAGATCCTGATAAAGGAGTTAAAAGCACGTGGGATTGAGGAGAACTTGGCGAGATAGGTTCAAAATTGGTTTAGCGGTAAGAGACAGAGATGGTGGGAGATAGATTTTTTTTTTGTGTGGCCGGAGGCTGAGACTCAGTGGCATATCAAAAAGATCAGTGTTGGTTCCCGTGTTGTTCATATGACACACAAAAAACTTATACTACAGAATGATGTAGACAGGTAGGCAAATCAGTGGCAGATGGATTTAATCCTAAACAGTGAGAGGTGGTGCACTTTGGAAGATGTAACAAGACAGGTTGTAGTCATTGAATGGTAGGACACTAGGGTGCTCCAAGGAACAGTGAGGTTTTGGGATGGCTGTCTGCAGATCCCAGAAGGCAGCAGGCCAGGTTAATAGGGTGGTTAAGAAGGCAAAAGGGGCATTTGCCCTTATCAGTCATGACCTAGATTATGTGGGCAGGGCGGTTATGTCAGAGCTTTACAAAACTTTGGTTAGGCAACAACTGGAGTACTGGGTGCAGTTCTGATCACCATACTATAAGAAGGATGTGATTGGACTGGAGGGGGTGCAAAGGAGATTCACCAGGGTGTTGCCTGGGATGGAACATTTTAGCTATGAAGAGCTGTTGGATATGCTTGGATTCTTTTCTTTAGAGCAGAGAAGGCTGAGAGCAGACCTCATTGAGGTGCATAAGATTAGAAAGGGTATGGATAGGGTGAATAGGAGGCAGCTATTCCTCTTAGTTGAAGGGTCAATAATGAGGGGCATAATTTAAGGTGAAAGGCTGAGGTTTAGAGGGGATTTGATGAAAAACATTTTCACCCATAGGATGATGAGAATCTGGAATGCACTGTCTGTGAGGGTGGTGGACATTGGAAACTTCACAATCCTTAAAAACTAGTGAATGATCCTTGAAATGTCATAAAATTCAAAGGTGCAAGCCAAGTGTGGGAAGTGGAATGAGTGTAGATAGGTAGGTGCAGAATGAATGTAAGCAAAAGATCACTGCATATGTTATGTCAGCTCATGTTACCTCATGTTAACACAATTAAGTAGAAGCTGAATAAACACCTCCAAGATTTTAATTAATGGTGAAAGGATTGTGATATGTATATTTCATGCCATATATTGGACTCTTAATATCTTTGAGTTCAGCATGAAGAATGTAAGTAATATTTTAAAATATTGCAAAATTAATTTTAAAGTGTTTCCATGGTAACCAGTTGACTCAGTAGATTTAAAATGTGCCAAACACTCCTTTCTTTCATAACTGCAAGAATTGTATTTTGGATGCAAATCGTTTTCATCAATCTCAGATGCTTATGTTAAAAATATTATCTTTGTTCAGAATTTGGGTTTCTTGAGTTATTGACTGCTCCCAGAACAAGATTATAATTGTTAGTTGGTTTCATTTTTATGCTTGTATTCTAAGTGATGATACAAAGAAAGGAATACATGTTAAGAGAAGGGCACAGAGTCTGCAAAAGGGATACAAGTTAGCTAAGTGACAACATTTGGCAAACAAAGTATAATGTGGGAAAATCTGAGATTTATCACTTTGCTGATAAATAATTAACCTGACAAGAAACTAGAATGTTGCAGTGATGACAGATCTGTCTGTTCCCAGAAAACAAATCACAAAACGTTAACATGAAGATAAATAATTAGGAAGGCAAATAGATGTCAGTTTTTACTGCAAATGATATGGAGTAAAAACAGTGATAAAAGCTTGCTATATTTGTACAAGATATTGTTGAAAGCTCACTTCCAACAGTTTAGATCTCTATACCTCAGAAGGGTTATGCACATATTGGAGGCAATTCACAGAAAGCACACTGTTGATTCCTTGGGATGAAGTATTTGCTTCATGAGTAGCTTGGGTATGAGGTGTTTTTTTTTAAACTAAGTGAGCTTGGTGGGGCAGATGATGAAACAATGTATCCCCTAGCTGAGGTATGTTGGAACTATGGGATAGTTTGAAAAAGAGGGATCTTTTTCTTCTCTGAAAGACTCATTAGACATTGGAGTTCTCTACCTTAGAAAGCAATAGAAGCTGAATTATTCAATATATTCAATGCTGAATTTTGGCCAACTTTGACCTATGTGGAAATGAAGGATTTTAGGATCATACAGGAAAATGGGGTTAAGGTCATAATCACATCAATTATGATCTTATTGTACAGCGAGCACGTTTGAGAGGTCAGGTGGCCTACCTCTACTGTATTAAAAATCACACAACACCAGGTTATAGTCTAACAGGTTTATTTGGAAGCACTAGCTTTCGGAATATACTCCAGAACCACCTGATGAAGAAGCAGTGGTCTGGAAAGCCAGTGCTTCCAATTAAACCTGTTGGACTATAACCTGGTGTTGTGCGATTTTTAACTTTGTACACCGTGGTCCAACCCCGGCACCTCCAAATTAATTATGCTTTAGGGATGTTTGATGCCTGTTGAATGCCTGATACAGAAATGTTCCTTCCCTAAATACTTCATTGAAACAAAATTACGGAATTTATATCAACCACCTGATGAAGGAGCAGCACTTTGAAAGCTAGTGCTTCCAAATAAACCTGCTGGACTATAACCTGGTATTGTGTGATTTTTAACTAAATCATAATTATCACACTTACATGCAGAGAAAGACTTCAGTGGACTGTAATACTGCCGAGCTGTAGGTAATGATACAGATCAGCATCTCATCATACCCCCAGGTGACTTTCCCCACTGCATACCATGAATAATGTGCACCCAGCTGGTCCTCTGAAGTGGAGGACACACCCAAGGGGGCTGTAAATGTGTGCAATGACCTAAACACCTGAACCTTCTGAGGCCCTATTGCTCACAGAGAAAAAGGCACTTTGGAAAAGGCTCATTTATTTCAATAGTTAATCTTGTAAAATTTGATTCAATGACATTGGACTGCCAAGTTCACACCTTAGACACATTCAGCAGCACTTGTCTTGAGTACAAAGTTAAAAATCACACAACACCAGGTTATAGTCCAACAGGTTTAATTGGAAGCACACTACCTTTCTGAGCGCCTTTGTGAACAACCACCTGATGAAGGAGCACCGCTCCGAAAGCTAGTGTGCTTCCAGTTAAACCTGTTGGTCTATAACCTGGTGTTGTGTGATTTTTAACTTTGTACACCCCAGTCCAACATGTGCATCTCCAAATCTTGTCTTGAGTAAGTCTACTTGATTGTTAGGTTCCCACAGAAGAGAAATTTGCTTCACATAGCTTTTCACGAGTTTTGTATGTGGAAGGGCACAGGATCCATTGAAAACATTCACAACAGGGGTGTTGATGTATTTTAATGAATGTGGACTGGGAATGGCAACTTACCTAGTAATGAGCTTAACACTTGCACTGTGCACTATACACAGCACAACATTACTCTTGGGTAAACCAACCTTTATTTTCTATTCAGTCTGTACTCTGCTTGACTGCTGATCGCAAACTGCAAAATCCGACCCCAAGTTAATTACAATTTAAATAAAAAACTCATCCGGATGGAACAAATGCAATTACTTTATGTGACTCCTAATTGACACTCTTTATTGCTAACACTGGGTTGTAATTGACTGGTAATAGCTTTTTGTATCCACGTTGATTAATTAATACATTCTCAAAGGATAACACCCTCTTTATCATTGCTAAAATGATCTGACAATAGGTGTAATCCATGTTGAGAGGCTGATACCATCATAAACCCTTTTGTGCATTTGGAGATGTAGACTGTCTATTCAAATAAAGGTAAATTTCAGATTTTCCAAATCCCATTAATAAAGTGAGGTTGCTTTACCAATTTAAGATAAATCGCTGCGTATTCTGACTTTTGCTTTACACTTTTGTATGTAACATATCAGAATGGAGATTTTAATTGGGACTGTACAATTCTGCACCACACAAGTTTAAAGTTTAACAAGATTCTTAAAAATTGATAAATGCCCCATCCTCCACAGCTCCTCCCCCATCCAACTCACTGAATACTCAGCCTCCCAGAAATCAATGGTTTGAACCAACACCAAATACAGTGATTTGTGTAACTGTTTGAATAGGACTCTAATTTCCAATTTTCTTCGCAAATCTTGTCAATGTAACAAGTACAGACAAAAAAAAATCACAAAAAATAAAGTTAATTTAATGTGTTAACATGAGAATATTCATTTAATCTCAAAAAGGATAACTATAAATGAAAATACATCATCTTAAATTGATGATTTTAACAATGGATAAACGTCCCGAACTGCCTTACATAAAACATAATCAGAAAACAAACAATGCCAAACTAAATAAGTTGATGTTGAAAGGAATGACTCACACCTTCGGTTTTGAGGAAGGTGGAAGAAAAGCAGCTAAATTTAAGCCAATCCAGAACCTACGGTCTCAAAAGCTGAAGGAATGGTCAGTAATGGGAGGAAAGCTGTGTGAGAGATGTACAAGAGATCAGATTTAGAGGTGCACTGAATTTTTAGAGCGATGTGGTCAGGTAAGTCATTGAAAGGATTCAAAATATGAGGCTAAGAATTTTGAAGTTGAGGATATGTACGTGAGAGGCTCGCCTCGGGGTCAAATCAGATACTAAGTTTGTCGATAATCTGATTCAACCTGACGTACTGTACAGGTGTCTGGAGTTTTTAGGGAAAAATTATGAAGTTGGTGACAGGGACTGAAGAAGTTGGTTTGTTCTAGCCAGTGTTTCACTGGAAAAAGTTTGTCCTATATTTTGGATAGTTTTGGTGCAAGAAACCTGGCAATACAAGGTGGTGGCAGGATAGAGCTTAGTGTCAGCAATGCACACGTAAAATTTGACTGCTACGCTTCAGACAACACCACTAATGGGGCGACATTTGGCTAGGAATGAAAAGTAACTTAGTCTAGATATTTGGGGAACTTGAGTGGTATGACGCATGGGCAGTAGGAGACAACTTTGCAAGACACTGCCAATTCATTTCGAAAGGTTAGCACAAGTGAAAATGACCAACAACTAAACAGTGGAAGAGAGACATTGGATCATGAGTATCCAAGATTGCAGGAAGGTAAGAAGGGATAATCCATTATAGTCCTTTGGACTAGATTGAAACCAGAAACATTTGCTGGGGAGATTTGAACATGTCAGTATCATCTCATTCTGTACGTCAAATTCAAAAATAATTTCACGTGACTGTAGTTACCTCGGAAAGTTGAGCTGACAAAAATAGAACGTTTTAAGCAGCTATGTTTTATTTATCACAACTAATTTTGAGTTCAGGTGAACACATGTAACTGTGATTCTCAGATACTAATCCTCGTAACGTTTATCTACCTCAGCAAAACACAAGAGAAAGTATTGTCTGATTTGTTTCCTTCTCATTGTTGTGACTAATCTTCAGTCCTATCTTGCAAATTATTTGAGTAGTTTTTGCTAACAACTTCCATGTCCAGTCAAACAATTGATTTTCCTGTAAACCACTGACATTCTGACAAATGAGATTGAGATGCTGTCACTTTAAAAGCTAATGGTGTCCAGAAATAATACAGTCCATTTTGTAGATATACCTTCGCCTATCAGTGATGACAAATGTCTTTCAACTGTCTTCTGCATATGTTCACAGGATGTGGGTGTCAGTGTCTAGATCAGTATTCATAGCCTGTTCCTAATTGCCCTTAAGAAGCTGGTGGTGCACTGCTTTCTTAAGTCCCTTCAGTCTATGCAGAGTTGGTACACCCACAGTGCTGTTATAATGGCAGTATCCAGATTTTGACCCAGTAACAGCAAAGGAACAGTGATGTTTTCCAAATCAGGATGGTGTGTGGCTTGGAGGAGAACATGCTTGTCACCATGTTCCCACATATATTCCACCTTCTAGATGGTACCGTTTAAGGTTTTGGAAGGTACTGTTGAAGGAGCTGTAGCGAGTTTCTGTGATTTATCTTAGATGATAATCATAGAAGATCATAGAATTCCTACAATGTGGAAACAGGCCAACAAGTCCACACCGACCCGCTGAAGAGTAACCCACCCTCCCCTATTACACTACATTTACCCCTAACCTACACATCCCTGAACACTATGGGCAATGTGGCATGCCAATTCATGTAGTCTGCGCATCTTTGGATTGTGGGAGGAAAGCAGAGCACCCAGAGGAAACCCACGCAGCACGGAGAATATGCACACTCCACACACACAGTTGCCCAAAGCTGGAATCAAACCCGGGTCCCTGGTGCTATGAGGCAGCAGTGCTAACCACTGAGCCGCTATGCAGCCCCTACATCTGTCATTTGTGTATGTTCACAGGATGCGGGTGTCACTGTCTAGGTCAGCATTCATAACCCACTCCTAGTTGTCCTTGAGAAGGTGATGGTGCACTGCCTCCTTAAGCTCTTGCAGTGTATGCCAGCCTACAATAATGCTGCTACTGTACTTCAGTGGCGGAGAGAATGAATGTTAAAGCTAGGGTGGAACACCAACGAAGAAGGCTGTTCTGTTCTGAATGTTGTCAAGCTTCTTGACTTGCAGACAGCCAAGCAAGTTGAGTGTATTCCATGACATTCTTAATTTTTGCCTTGCTTTTCCAAAGCTTACATCCTAGGGCTATAAAAAGAGAGCTACAGAATAGTGAAGATGTTCGCTTGTAAAATTATTCAGCTTCTAGAATAGTCGCACCAGATTGGAGGTTACCAAATTTAGCATTGCATTTTAACGATAAAATAGGGAGAGAAATAACAGGAAACAGTGAGTCAGTTAGCCTGACATCAGCCATGAAGAAAGTATTAGAATTTCTTGTTAAGAAAGTCTTAACAATACTTACAATGTGATACTGTGATCAGGGAAAACATGACCACATGGTTTAAAGGGAAAGAAGGGTTTACAAGTTTTTGAGAATATAACGAGTAAGGTAAATAGATGTTCATAGTGTATGTAGTATGCTCAGATCTCCGAGGCATTGAATAAGGTGCCACAGAGAAAGTCGATATGCAAGATAAAGTTCCATGGAGTTGGAAACAATATTTTAGCGGGAATACGGGCTTGACAAATGGAAAGGAAGTCAAGAGTGTGGTGCTGGAACAGCACAGCAGGTCAGGCAGCATCCAAGGAGCAGGAAAGTGATGTTTCGGGCAAAGGCCCTTCATCAGGAATGAGACCGGGAGCCTCAGGGGTGGAGAGAAATGGAACGGGGGTGGGGCTGGGGGCAAGGTAGCTGAGATTGCAATAGGTGGATGGAGTTGGGGGTGATGGTGATGGGTCGGAGGGGAGGGTGTAGGGCGACAGGTCATGACGATGGTGTTGAGCTGGAAAGTTGAAACTAGGGTAAGGAGGGGGAAAGAGAAATGAGGAAACTGGTGAAGTTCAGATTGATGCCATGGGATTGGAGGGTTCCAAGGTGGAAGATGTGGCATTGGGTGGTAAGGGAGTGGTGATGAAGAGGCCCAGGACCTGCATGTAGTTGGCGGAGTGGGAGGGGGAGTTGAAGTGTTTGGCCACGGGGCGATGGGGTTGATTAGTGCGGGTGTCCCGGAGATGTTCTCTAAAGAGCTCTGCAAGTAGGGGTCCTGTCTCCCCAATGTAGAGGAGACTGCATTAGGAGCAACGGATACAGTAACTGACATGAGTGGAAGTGCAGGTAAAACCTTGAATGTGGAAGGCTCCTTTGGGGAGTTGGACGGAGGTGAGGGAGGTGGATGGGTGGGGAGGTATGGGCACAGGTTTTGCAATTCCTGCAGCGACAGGGGAAGGTGCCTGGAGGGGAGGGTGGGTTGTTGGGGGCGTGGACCTGACGAGGGAGTCGCAGAGGCAAGTCTTTACGGAAAGCGGATAGGGGTGGGGAGGGAAATATATCTCTAGTGGTGGGGTCAACAGAGAGTGGGGATAAACCAAGTATTTTCAGGTTGGTAGGCCTAACAAATGGAGTGCCAACAGGATTAGTGCTGGAGCCTGAACTGTTGATGATTTATATCAATTATTTAGATGAAGAGACATGTGTGTGATGGCACTTCTGAATATAGAATAAGAAATAGATGAAGAGGCTCTTGTGGTGCAGTGATAGTGACCTACCTCTGGGCAAACATGAGTACTGCAGATGCTTGAAATTAGAGTTGAGAATGTGGTGCTGAAAATGCACAGCAGGGTGAGGCAGCATCCGAGGAGCAGGAAAATCGACATTTCATGCAAAAGTCACTCATCAGGAATGTGGCTGGGAGCCTTGGGGGTGGAGTGGTATATGGGAGGGGTTGGGGCTAGGGGCAAGGTAGCTGTGAGTGCAATAGTTGGATGGAGGTGGGGGAAAGGTGGTAGGTCAGAGTGCAGGGTGGATGGATAGGTGGGAAAGAAGATGGACAGACAGGACGGGTCATCAGCTGGAAGGTTGGAACCGGGGTTAAGGTTGGGGGGGAGGGAAAATGAGAAAACTGGTGAAATCCACATTGATGCCATGGGGTTGGAGGGTCTCGAGGCGGAAGATGAGGCATTCTTTCTCCAGGCGTCAGGTGGTGAGGAGTGGCGATGGAGGAGGCCCAGGACCTGCATGTCCTCTGCAGAGTGAGAGGGGAGTTAAAGTGTATGGTGGGGTTGATTGGTGCAGGTGTCCCAGAGATGTCTGAAGTACTCTGCAAGTAGGTGTCGTCTCTCTCCAATATAGAGGAGACCGCCTCGAGAGTAACGGATGCAGTAAATGACATGTGGAGGTGCAGGTGAAACATTCGTGGATGTGGAAGTCTCCTTTGGGGCCTTGGACAGAGATGAGGGGGGAGGTGTGGGTGCAGGTTTTTGCAATTCCTGCGATGGCAGGGACCACGTGAGACCACATCATCAACCACATGGGAGGGGAAATTGGGGGGCAATCTGATGTGTTCTGTGATGGAACTGGTTCTCCTGGGACCAGATGCAGTGGAGGCAGGGGAATTGGGAATAAGGGATAGCTTTTTACAGGAGGCAGAGTGGGAGGAGGTGTAATCCAGGTAGCTGTGGGCGACGGTGGGTTTGTAGAAAATGTCAGTGTTGAGTTGGTCACTATTGATGGAGATGGAGAGATCCAGGAAGAGAAGAGAGGTGTCAGACATGGTCCAGGTGAATTTGAGGTCTGGGTGGAATGTGTTGGTGAAGTTGATGAACTGTTCAATCTCCTCGTGGGAGCACGAGGTTGTGCCAATGCAGTCATCAATGTAGCGGAGGAAACGGTGGTGTATTTCACCCCAACATCAAATTCACCTGGGCCATCTCCGACACCCCTCTCCCCTTCCTGGACCTCTTCCTCTCCATCAACAGTGACCAACTCAACACTGACATTTTCTACAAACTCACCGACTCCCACAGCTACCTGGATTGCACCTCCTCCCACCCTGCCTCCTGCAAAAATGCTATCCCCTATTCCCAATTCTCCGCCTCCACCGCATGTGTTCCCAGGAGGGCAAGTTTTACCACAATACACACCAGATGGCCTCCTCCTTTAAAGACCGCAATTTCCCCTTCCAGGTGGTTACTGATGCCCTCCAGCGCATCTCATCCATATCTCGCACCTCTGCACTCGAACCCCACCCCTCCAACCTCAACAAAGACAGAACTGCCTGGTCCTCACCTTCCACCCTACCAACCTCCGTATATATCGTATCATCCTCTGCCATTTCTGCCACCTACAAACAGACTCCACCACCAGAGATATATTTCACTCCCCACCCCTATCCGCTTTCCATAAAGAACGTTCCCTCCGCGACTCCCTCATCGGGTCCACACACCCCCACGAACTCACCCTCCCCTTCCGGCACCTTCCCTTGCCACCACAGGAATTGCAAAACCTGCGCCCACACCTCCCCCCTCACCTCCATCCAAAGCCCCAAAGGAGCCTTCCACATCCATCAAAGTTTCACCTGCACTTCCACACATGTCATTTACTGTATGCATTGCTCCTGATGTGGTCTCCTTTACATTGGGGAGACTGGACGCCTACTCGCAGAGTGCTTCAGAGAACATCTTCAGAACACCCGTACCAATCAACCCCACCGCCCCATGGCTGAACACTTTAACTCCCCCTCCCACTCTGCTGAGGACATGCAAGTCCTGGGCCTCCTCCATCGCCACTCCCTTACCACCCAACACCTGCAGGAAGAGCACCTCATCTTCCACCTCAGGATCCTTCAACCCCATGTTCTATCTCAGCACTGTCCTCATGACTCATCCCGTCCCGCTCCACCCTCCTCTCCGATCTATCACCATTACCCCCACCTCCAATCACCTGTTGTACTCTCAGTTGCCTTCTCCCCAGCCTCACACTCCTCCCGTTTATCTCTCCAGACCCGAGGCTCCCAGTCTCGTTCCTGATGAAGGGCTCTTGCCCGAAACGTCAATTTTCCTGCTCCTCGGACGCTGCCTGACCTGCTGTGCTTTTCCAGCACCACACTCTCGACACCTGCCTCTGAGTTCAGGTACCAAGGAAGTCTGGACAGATTGATTAAAAATATCTAAATGAAGACTCTGAGAGTATCTTAAATGTGATGATAAAAAGCGAGGTGGGAATATAAATTATGAGGAGGTTGCGATGAAATATCCGGTAAGTGAATAGGAAATAACGTGACAGATGGAGTATAAAGTGGGTAATTGTGAGGTCATTCACAGAAAATGAATTTCATTTAAACAGCATGAAACTTGTAAATGTTGGTGACTAGAGAGATTTGAAAAACGAATGCCAGAAATTAACTTGCAAGGTCAGAAAACCCTTGGCATGTTAGCCTTTATTGCAGTGTGATTAGATTACAGAAGTAATGTTTTAGTTTGGTTAATATCGGGCTTTGATGAAACCACAAATGGACGAGTGAAAGCATTGTTTATAGTGAATCAAATGCTGACACCTATCAGAGCACTGGGACACAGCAGAATTGGTGGATGGGTGGGAGATGAATCTGTTATAATGTGAAAACGGATAGTGCTCATAAAGTATAATGTGTTCCAGCAGATGATATTGCAGAAACTTTACATTCTGTATTATGTCAATTTTATGTCCTGTTTTAATTCATTTCCATGGAATTTTCATTTCAATATTTTGAAATAGTATGCTAATCACTCGTATAACAATCAGGACATGCCCCAATCAGATTTTCATTGAAATGCAAGATTCATTTTCCAACAATTTAGCATATTTTTTCTTGAATTAATAAATGAGGAATTATAGTTGACTGCTGCACCATTAACTTAAAATTCATTTAGTTTTTAACAATAAAAATGGTAAGCTTGTCTGTTTGAATTTAATCAAGAATTAACTTATCTGCCCACCTGCCTGCCTGCCTATCATACATAATGAATCTGCATGAATTATTTCTAAATTACTCTAATTTTTTTCATTTGTGTTACCTCTTTTTCAGACATTTGTGCAGGAAAATGGAAAAATTCCGCACAGTTGTGATGTTTTCTCTGATGATTGATTTGAGCAGTGCATTTTTTTAAGATAGTAATTTGAGAATAAAGGCTTATAATGCCTTGTTTATAAATAGTTATTACGACAATCAAATTACATAATTTGCAACAAATTCTAACTTGTTCGCAGTCCTAATTTTAGACTTTTGCAGTATTTAGCTATTTTAATATAAGCTTCCAAAGTACTCCTGCATGTTTTCTGCTTTGTTAGTAAGTTTCTGTATAGATGTTCTATTTTTACCATTCTTGTATTAATATTCTTGCAGTGGTATTTTGAGTGTTCTCAATGTCTAGTTCAATAATACCAAGTAATTGATTTTTTCCATTTAATTAACCCCATTACTGATTTCAGTATTAACATGATGGTTTCTACTGCTTGCCACGCATTTTATTTCTGTTTTGTGTCAATGCTGTTGTCAAGTTGAGAACTATCAATGTGAAGGAAGACAAGTTCTTTCTTTTAGGGTGGAAGTGAACTGGCTTGATGATCCTGCATTAGTTCCATGGGGAAGAACCAATAGGATTAAGTGCTGTTCAGATATTTAGGTTGTGCCTTAAGAATTAAGAGCTTCAAAAGCTGGCAGTCTAGCGTACTGGAGCTGCTGGCCAGAAACACACTGATGCCCCTCACTGCTGTGAGCAGACCCGTTGCCAGTAATGCATTCTGTAGAGGCTCAGGATACAGGCCAAAAAAGAGTGAATACACACTGGGGATCACAGGGTGAAGGTCATGGGAGAAGTGGGAAGTGGAATAGGAGGGAAGGACAGTGAAAGGGGCTTTCAGCACCTCTCCTCCACCCATCCCAACATTTGATCGCTCAATTGAGCACAAAGTATCTGATAACATGTGAATCCCAAGAGGCTGCTGTACTGGGCAGCCTTCGGTAGGTTCAGGAAAGCACTTTTCTACCTCAGCTACCACTGACTTGCAGCTGGCTCAGGGATAATGGGTGTCAATTGACTCCTTACTAAACCTACTTTGTTCATTCCACCGGCCAGGTATTTTATTTTGACCCCACCATCACCTTATTTAATTGGTCTGGTTTTGACACAGCCACAAGACTGACACATGGTCTCCTCCATGATTAAATTAACCTGATGGCTATTACCACAATGGCTGAAATAGATTTTGCCTTTGGTATTGAGGGTACACCAAGCATTCCCACATCGAATAATATTGCTCGATGCTGAATCAAGTTCCCGTTTCTCATCCCAGCAATGTGTGCTTTTCAAAATTAGATAGAGCATTCACCACCTAAAGTTGTGAACGTTTTCTACTTTCCATTTGAACAGCCTCTCTGGTCTTCTACTGAAGCTAATATACTCCCAATGCTTTCAACTCCTATCCTGTACATTAGCCATTTATATGGTACCTTCTTAAATCTCTTTTCAAAATCCAGGTACACTGCACCTACTCTTTATCCTCTCAAGTTGCACCCTCAAAATGTGTGAAATATGATTTCCCTTTCACAGAATACTGTTGACTCTCCTTGATTATATGTTTCAAAAAGTCCTATTACTAACTCCTTATTCATTGTTTTCTAGCATTTTCCAAGTGATAGATGTTAGACTAAATGGGTAATAGCTTCCCAATTTTTGTTCATTTCGTTTTGATTAGTCATGTTATACATGCATTTTTCCATTCTAAACATTTGCAAAACCTGAGGAAGTTTGGAAAATTACAACCATTGTGTCCACCATCTCGAATAATTTCCTTTAAGAGATTAGAATGCAGACCATCAGGTTCAGGGGACTTTTCACCATTCAGTCCTATTTATTATCTAGGATATTTTCTCTAATCATATTGCTTCAAGTTCCTTCTTCCCTTTTGCCTTTTGATTTCTACCATTTTTAGGTTGCTTTCAGCGTTTTCTACTGTGAAAACGAGCACACAATATTGTTCAAAATGTCTACCTTTTTCTTGTTTCCAATTATTAATTCCCAAGTGTCTTCCTCTCAAGCGTTAATGCTTATATTTAGCTAAACTTTTCTATTACAAACTGTTAGAAGCTTTTACAATGTGTTTCTATATATCTCTGTTAATTAACTCTCATTCTTCAATTTCTCCCTTTGTTATTGTTTTAGACATCCATTTCTGGTTTCCAAAGTTATTACCAACTTTAGCTAACTCTGTCTTCATGTCCTGGAAACTAATTTCTTTAAGTTTCTTTAAATTTCTTTAATTTTAGACATATTTCTCACCCATAAATTGAATGGAAAATTCTGACAAGTTATTATCTATTTTACCAAGAAAATTCTTTACTGTAAAGTCATTAATTAATCATTTTTCATTACATATTATTAGGTATAAAATAGTCTGTTCCTTAGTTGCTTCCAAGATGAGTTGTTGGAACAAACTGTCCTGAACTCATCCTCCAAGCTTCTTCTGCTTGTTTGATTTATCCAGTCTATATAAAGATTACATTCTCCAGCAATTATTGTAGTCTTTCTTAGAAACAAGAACTGTGCCTCAATTTAAACTCTCTCCTACTATTGTCAGGGGATCTATAAAGTATACTCATCAGTGACTTGTTTCTTTGCTGTTTCTTATCTCTACCTTGCTTTTTAATTGTTGGAACCAATTTCATTTCTCACTGCTCGACTGATCTCATTATTTACTAATAAGGCCACTGAACCTTTTACTTTTCTCTATTCCTTCCAAAATGAGAAATACCCTCGTGTATGTAGGCCCGAGCCAATGGTCTCTTCATAACCGTGTGTACAATCGTCATTTTTATTCCGGGAGACCCAGGTTCAAGTCCCATCTGTTCCAGAGGTGTGTAATGTCACCTCTGAACTGGTTTATCAAATAAATATCAATGCCAGACCATTAATATGTTCATTTATTTCTGTTGTATTATCAGTTGAGTCATTTTGCTGCGAATGTTGCATTAATGCTGTCATTTTACCAGTTTTCCCACCTTTGTTCTTATTTACTTGTACACTTTCATATTTATATGCACTGTTCCTTCCTGTCACATTGCACTCTTGACATGATCTTTCTCTTTAACTTTCAAAATCAGCGCTCAGGTGAGATTACATTAGCACAAAGCTGGGTGGAAGAGTGAGCTGAGGGGAGGATGCAGAGATGTTGCAGTGTGATTTGGGCAGGCTCACTGAGTGGGTGAATGCATGGCAGATGCAGTATAGTGTTGAGAAATGTGAAGCAGCTTATTTCCTGAATGCTGTAAACTGAGAGAGGGAAATGTTCAACTTGACCTGGTGTCCTTCTGCACCAGTCACTAAAAGCAAGGGTGCAGGTGTAGCAGGCAGGAAAGAAGGCAAGCTGTACGTTGGTCTTTGCAACAAGAGGATTCGAGTACAGGAAAAAAGATGTCTGGCTGCTATTGTACAGAGATCTCGTGAAGCCACACCTGGAATATTGAATGTAATTTTGGCCTCCTTATCTGAAGAAGGATTTTTTTATGAAATAGGGAGTGGAGTGAATGTTTACCAAATTGATTCTTAGCACAACAAGGCAATGGCAGGTAGGGGTGCTGTGAGCAAGTATGTAGGCACGAAGTTAGCAATCACTAAGAGAGCAAGCAAACAGATGTAGTCTGGTCCTGTCTACCAGCTGGGTGCCCTGTGCACCATTGCCCCATTGCAGCCTTTCAACACAAGTTGCTGGTGTACCCTGCAATGAGAGTCTGTTTCCAGAGTGCACTAAGAGTATACATTTGAAGTATCAGGATGGTCATGATTGGTTGGCAGATGACAAATGCAAATGCCAAGGAGGAAGAGTGCATTCAGCTGGTGCCCAACGGTCATGTCCTGAGATGTTGTTGGCTGGTGACCAACATGGAGATGGTTCTCAGCAACAGGCAGGCTGACTCTGCCAGATACGCACTCTAGTTTCCCAATGTCTAGATTACTTGTTGAGTTTGGTAAGATGGGAGTTTGAATATTAAGGAAATGAGTTGTGATATTAATATAGCCTTTAACAATCAATAACAATCTTAAATTGGCACATCACCATTTCCTCTTGAGAAAATTGAGTGAGATAATCTTGACACTGAGATGGACCTCACCATATATTTCCCAATTTGGCCACACACCCCTCTATAGGCCACATCATTCAGACACCAAGAAGATTCTACCCTATATTTCAAAAGCACTTAATGAGCTGTAAAGTGCTATGGGATATTCTGAGGTTATAAAAGGTGTCATTTGAATATTGGTCTTTTTTATTTCTGTATGTTCAGGTTGAAGGTTATGGCAATGTGTGTAGCTATAGATAATGAACGATACTATTGACATGTATAACTTTATTGAATTCTTAACATAGGAGATCTGAGCATAGAATAACCTTGATATCCTTCACTCAGTTAGCTTGAGTTCAAAGAAAGAAAATCACAAAAATTGTTTATTCACTTTGTTCAGCAGATTAAGTTATGTTACTGACAATGTATAACCACTGAAATTCTTTCTTTACTCTGTACTTTATTTTGGAAGTTCTATTGGCCTGTTACTCTTTGGGTAAAATCAGTTTGCATCTACATTTCTGATGTATTTGCTCTGCCACTGTAGATATAGATTAGATTCCTTACAGTATGGAAACAGGCCCTTTGGCCCAGTAAGTCCACACTGACCCTCCGAAGAGTAACCCACCCAGAGCCATTCCCCTACCCTATGTTTACCCTTGACAAATGTACCTAACACTATGGGCTATTTAGCTTGGCCAATTCACTTGACCTGCACATCTTTGGATTCTGGGAGGATCCACACAGACACGGGGAGAATGTGCAAGCTCCACATGGACAGTTGCCCAAGGCGGGAATTTAACCTGGATCCCTGGTACTGTGCGGCAGCAGTGCTAACCACTGAGCCACCATGCCGCCCAATAGATGTATGTACAAGGTACAACTTGGAAACAGGCCAGTTGTCCAGTGTCATTGTTAGCCCCCAATAAAACATTTATCCAACCAACTCCAATAAGATTTCAAACATCTGTTTCTATCTACCCTGCCTTATCCTTTCAGAATTTAAAATATTTCCATTACATTAGACCAGAATGTATGTTGTTCCAGTTAAACCTTTGTATTTGTATTTCCGCACATGAGGCAACATCCTCCAAGTTTACATTGTGTTTTCTCTAAAGCCTGACTCTCCCTTCTGTGGTCTGGAGCGCAATACTTCTCATAATGCTCCAATGGCAGTCTTACTGTGAATGTTTTGTAGGCTCATCACTACCTGTTAGTATTTATGTCTCAATATATGTGCAATATACTCAAGAATTCCTACAAAGCTATATCAATCTTAGGGGTTCCCTTTAGTGTTCTATAAACTTATACTTCCAAATCCCTTTGCTGTTCCAAAGCAGTATTCCTAAGGCCAAAAAAGTGTAATCATTGTTGTATTTATTTCTCCAAGATGCAATACCTCATACCTACTGGCAATCAATTCCAAGGGTTAACTTTTGGTCAAACCACTGACCTGCAGCATGTACATGCACCTTGGGACTGAGAATATCCCATGCCTCAAACCTAGGTTGATAAGTGCTTTTCACACTTATGCCACCCCTGTCAGATCTCATGCACTAGTTTCAATTCAAGACATTAGATGCAGGAAACTCTGTAATAACCAGCCAGTTAATATAGGCGAAAGTGAGGACTGCAGATGCTAGAAAAAATCAGAGTCTAGATTAGAGTGGTGCTGGAAAAGCACAGCAGGTCAGGCAGCATCCAAGGAGCAGGAAAATCGACATTTCGGGCAAAAGCCCTTCATCAGTTAAATATAGACAGGCTGCTAAAGTTCCAAGTTGTAGCATCTCTTTGCCCCAGTGTTCCAATTAACAATGTTTTGAGTTAGGGAGTAAAGACATGGTATCAAAAAGAGGGAATAGGAGAAACAACTTCCATTCCAATGAATGATTCAGATAAGAAATTCCAAACAGTATATTTGCAGGTATCCATTGGTTCAAAGGGCTGACTGTAGAAGTAATGCACATAGAACATAGAACAGTACAACTCAGTATAGGCCCTTCAGCCCTTGACGTTGTGCCGACCTTTTATCCTACTCTAAGATCAAACTAACCTACATCCTCTTCATTTTGCCATCATCCATGTGCCTATCCAAGAATTGCTTAAATGTCCCTAATTTATCTGATTCTACAACCACTGCTGGCAGTGCATTCCACGCACCCATCCTTCTGTGTAAAGAACCATCTCTGACACCTCCCCTAAACCTTCCTCCAATCACCTTAAAATTATGCCCTCTCGTGATAGCCATTTCCGCCCTGGGAAAAAAAGGTATCTGGCTATCCACTCTATCTATGCCTCTTATCACCTTGTATACCTCTATCAAGTCACCTTTCATCCTTCTTCACTCTAATAAGAGAAGCCCTAGCTCCCTCAACCTTTCTTCATAAGACCAGTCCAGGCAGCATCCTGGTAAATCTCCTCTGCACCCTCTCTAAAGCTTCCACATCCTTCTTATAACGAGGTGACCAGAACTGAACACAATATTCCAAGTGTGGTTTAACCAGTGCTTTATAGAGCATAATCTCATGGCTCTTAAACTCAATAACCCTGCTCTTGAAAGCCAACCCACCATACGCCTTCTTTACAACCTTATCAACTTCAGTGGCAGCTTTGAGGTGGCACTTTTCGGCTGTCTCCATTCAAAATCAACAGAATATTGTCAGATAAAATATCAGATTCAAATGACATAAAATAAAAGGGAATGTAGCAGCAACAAATAAAATTACCTCAGTCTCGGAAAAATAGTTTGCTAGAGCAAAAACTGATAAACACATCTAAATTGTAATTCAGATAAACAGAATACAAGTTAACCGATGCTATCACAGAGTGCAATGCCATGAGCAGGTATTTAAAAAAAACAAGGTGAAGAAAATGGCAGATTTCCTTTGGAGAAGCTGAGGAAACATCCATTTTAAAAAGCATCTTTAATTGGATTTTTCTGAAAGTAATAAAAAACAAAATCGTAACAAGGAAGATTTTATTGAAGATGACCAACAGAGCTGATTAGGAAGGGCAGCTGTGCAACGCTGAACAACTGAGCACAGTAAACAGAAACTTCAAGCAATGCTGCACATAATTCACAAGAAGTTCATAATCTATGAGAAGAAGAAGCCACGAGGGTGATTTGCCTTCAATGGGACTGGAGGAAGAAAAGAGAGCTTTCCTGCTATCAACTACAGTTATTTATTCACAATTAGAGTTATATTAATGTTCAAATTTCAGTGCTGAAGTGTCAATGTTTATACCCACATATTAATATTTGACATGTCTGCTAATATTCTGGATATTGATCACCTAAATTACTTTTTTTAAAGTGTTCCATTTGCATAATTGGTTTTAACAGCAGCTTTCCAGTGAGGAATAAAATACCAGAAACTTGGAGAGAGTGTACATTTTAGGCACAAATCATCAATTTCAGTGTAAATGGTGCTCAAAATTGAGCCAGTTTTCAGAGGTTTTTTTTCACATAAGATTCTGCTCAAACCACTAATTTCAGGAAACAATCAAGTGGACCTTTGCTGAACTCCCTCCAGTGCACATATACTCTTCCTTTAGTATGGGGAGGAAGATTGCATTCCCTAGTTTGAGTATGGTCAGAACAAAATCTTATACGACAGTTAGAAGACCCCTCTATTCTTATGCTCCAATCCTACTGCAGTAAAGATTAACATATTATTTGCTTCAAACAAAAACAGAAATTGTTGGAAAAACTCCACAGATTTGGCAGCATCTGTGGAGAGAAATCAGAGTTAATGTTTTGGGTTGAAGGAGTTCTAAGGAAGGGTCACTTGACCTGAAACGTTAACTCTGATTTCTCTCCACAGAAGCTGCCAGACCTACAGAGCTTTCCAGCAATCTATAGTTTTGGTTCTGATTTGCAGCATCCACAGTTTTTTCAGTTTTTATTATGTCATTTGCCTCACTATTTACATGCATGTTAACTTTTCATTTCTCTTTCAGAGGACACCCATGTCCCTCTGTACATCAATCTTTTTGTAATTTCATGCCTTTTAGAAAAAAAATCCTTTTTCTATCAACTTAGGGAGCATCAGCTTGCCCACTTTATACCCTATTTGCTGCCATCTTGTACCCATTCACTTAACTTGTCAACCTATCAAATGTCATTTAAAAACCCAAGTATATTACATCTGCTGATGGCCCTTTATTTACCTACTATAAAAATAGACCAGTTGCATAACTGGAAGTGGAGTCCAAACAGAAAGCTATGGGTCCTAAAGGCCATAGGTTGAAGCATATGTCTTGGGGAATCTAGCAGCATATAGATAAGTGTTTATTTTTTGTCCTGTTATGGAGAGAGGGCGTTCGGGAGGGTGGGATTGGAAGCAAGGACGGGAGGTTAGTTTTCAGAAGCCACCATGGGGCATTGGCCCCCATCCATGCCTCCACTGCCCCATACCTGGGCAAGTGTGGGCCTCCTGTAACCCAGAAGGCAAGATACTCTTGTTTTCCAATTGGGAAACTAGACCCTTTCTCACTGGGATTTAAGGAGGTGATGACCTTTAGTGACCATTAATTGATTACTTCAAGGCAATAATTAGTGGCCCATAATTAGTGGGCGGCATGGTGGCACAGTGGCACAGTGGTTAGCACTGCTACCTCACAGCGCTGGAGAGCTGGGTTCAATTCCCACCTCAGGCGACTCTCTGTGTGGAGTTTGCACGTTCTTCCCGTGACTGCTTGGGTTTCCTCCGGGTGCTCCGGTTTCCTCCCACAATCCAAAAATGTACAGGTTAGGTGGATTGGCCATGCTAAATTGCTCATAGTGTTAGGTGAAAGGGTAAATGTAGGGGCATGAGTCTGGGTGGGTTGCACTTTGGCAGGTTGGTGCGGACTTGTTGGGCCGAAGGGCCTGTTTCCACACTGTAAGTAATCTAATCTAATCAAAAAAGTTGCCTCATTGATCTCCTTATCCAAAATGTCATTGTTGAGGTGGAAATAAATGTCTCACTAGGGAAACCCACCCCATTTTTTTCCCCTCTTGCCACCCTCTCACCACCTCCAAAGGGAGAGAAAAGAATTTGGTGTTTGTTACTTTACAGTGAAGAATAATTCCTGTTAACAAAAGAAATTTAAATCATCAGAATGCTTTCAATCATGTTCCCAGTTTATATTAATTCAACTATGCAAACAATTGTTAGTGACATTTTTGCTTTGCTCTGCCAATTTCTACTGCGACATCACATTGTAGTGCTGTTATGCCAGAGTATATTCCTCTCAACAAAGGCAATTCTTTTTGAGAGTATGCATAAAAAGCCAATGACAGTGTCACCAATGGTGAATATGATCTTGGCATCAGCTTGAAAACTTACAAAATGAGTGGGTTAGAAAAGGAAGAACATTTGGTTTAGGAGTTACTATTGTGGTTTGTTCAATGTTCGTACCTGAATTTGTCTAAACACTTCCATTTTTAAAAGAAATATCCTTTCGAGTATGAATTATTGGGATGAAATAAATAGCCTGCTTTAATAAACAACAATGTCAACTTTTTGTTACTGTCAAACGGAACCAGCAAGTAACCACCAGCTGCTGTTAAAATATCATGGGAGAGTTCGTGTATCATAACATCATTTGGTTCCTATCACTAAAGTCAGCTGCACTGCTGTCTGTCATGGTTGTATGAACAGAGAAGAAAATTCTGTCAATATAATCTCAGGTTTATTGAACTGAACATTTCTCTAGCAATGCGAGGATAGGTTTGGGGAACAATATTGTGCAAAACACCTGAAGACAACATAAATATTTGCTGGAAACCTGGAACATGTGATTAGGAAGAAAAGTAGAAGATGCCCAGCGGGAAGTCACTGAGCTAGTGTGGAGAAGAAAGGAAGTGGAACTGTAAATTGGAGACAGAATAGGCCAGAGGCAGTCATTTCTAAAAGACTCCCTACCTCTCTTTGTTTTATGTGGATATTTTTTTCATAGTATAACCTCTAGCTATATATCATCACATCTATCTGACTATAAAGGAAGGCTCAGTATTCCTCAACTCTCAGAGGTGAGATCCTTAGTGACAGTTTGACAGTTAACGAGTGTGAGATAGAGAGGAGAAATCCTGTGATGCATTTTCATTATATAATTACAGGCTAATATTCAGATGGAAACTACAATTTTGTTTCAATCAAACATTGTTCTGTTATTTTCTAATGTTGAAAATCTTCATAATACTAATTATTAGAAGTCTCTAATGAATACTTGAGCTATCCAGTATTGGGCCATTTTACATTAAAGTGTAAAATTATTCACATAAATTGCCACATTCTGTACAACAATATGTCTTGTGCCCAGCAGTATGATTTAAAGCCTTTTCTTGTCAGTCACCTCGTAGCATTTCACAAGAGAAGTCACTTTTCTTCACCAAGATTGGAGGTTGTAACTATCAATCAATCAATCAATCAGTCCAGTTGGCGATCAGAATTGAAGGTTCCTCAGTATGAAGATTTATTTACATCAAGACTGATTGCAACCACAATGAAAAGGTAATAACAAGCGCACTTTGAGCCTGCAATTTCCTATGAATGCCATATGATTGTCAGATGGTATTTAGACCTTCTAAACTGGAACATTTTCCACTCCAGCTATGTCATTTGTGCCAAATGAGTTATTACACCCACAGGCACCAGCTCATGGACTTATAGCAAGAAGCAGAGAAGTCTGAAGAAAGGTCATTATACTCGAAACATTCACTCTGCTTTCACTCCACAAATGCGGCCAGACTTGCAGAGTTTTTCCAGCAGTTTTGTTTTTTGAAGCAGTGAAGTTCATTAGTCCATTCATCCATGCTCTTTCTCTTAGAAAGTTCAAAATCACACAACAACAGGTTATAGTCCAACAGGTTTATTTGGAAGCACACTAGCTTTCTGAGCGGTGCGCCTTCATCAGGTGGTTGTGGAAAATAAGATGAAGTAGCGGCGCTCTGAAAGCGAGTGCTTCTAAATAAACCTGTTGGACTATAACCTGGTGTTGTGTGATTTTTAACTTTGCCCACGCCAGTCTAACACTGGCACCTCTAAGTCATGGCTTTCTCTTACAAACATTGTGAGCTGTGGGCTCATAACAACAGTGTGTTATGATTATCATCTGACCAGCTGTCTTCTACAGTTCAGCTAGAAAAAGTAGGCCACTATTGAAGGCATGTCAGATATTGGAACAGCATTAGGCTATTCAATCCAATCTATATGTTCACAACGAATGCAGGCTGTGACCAAGCCTTCCTGTTTTCCCTCTGCACCCAGACCCCCTTTTCAAATTGCATCTTTCATTTCCTTGTATATCAATATTCAATAAATTCAATAACTCAGCCTCCACTACTTCATGCAGAAGGGAATTCTGATAGAAGAAACATTCTTATCTCTGTTAAAAGGGAGACCCTTATTCTTAATCTGTGTCCCATGGTCGTAGTTTTCCCCACAAGAGGAAATATCCTTTTGGAATCCACCCTGTTAATTTCCAAGAAGCATCTTTATAATTTTTAAAATTACGGAGTGTACAGTTGACATTATACTTGTGTAAATCAAGCCCATTTTAGTCAATCTTAAATCATAGGAGGGAAATGCACAGGATGGCATACACAATATTTCAATTGCTAGTATGGAACATGTTAAGAACTCTGTGTGTCATGTTTTAGTGGGTGGTAAACAATGCGTGCGGAACTATTAGAGATTCAAGTTCTTATAGGAATGACCTTTGCTGAAGAGAATATTTCGCACTTTGACTCCAAAATTGCTGCCTGCTGTTCTGTTGTTGAAGCATTTTAATTGAAAGACACATTAATGTTTTCCCTATTGAGAGAAGTCAGGTAATACTAGAAATATATTATATCTGTTTCCTTGGCTGCAGACAGAGGCAGTCAGAACTCACTTTGGCCAAAAGGTGATGGTGAGTCTCATTCTGGAAGGAAGCTGGATTTGCTGAGCCCTGTGAATGTCTGTTGGATGACTTTGGGGAAATGACACAGCCACACTCTGTCATTTTGCTTACAGTGGTCAGTGTGCGAAAAAGGTGTAGCTGCATGGCAATAAGGCATCATAACCTGAGGAAACGTTGACAGGATCCTCTACCGCAGGTTAGCTCATCTACTAGGAATTGATGGTCAGGGTACTTGGGAGACTGACATCAAAGTGAAGTTGTGGCCAGGATTAGAGCAACAATGAAAGGCTCAGCAGGCCACCTATACTGATCCTGCTCCTGTTCCTGATATTCTTTTCTTCAGGCAATGCATTCCAAGTTCTGAGATAGTTAGTCCACAGAAATTCTTTTCTCATATTGCCTCTGGTTCTTTTTCCACTCCCCATGAATATTATTCTCTGGTAATCAATCCTTCATCCACTGGAAACAGTTTCTCTTTATTTGTTCTTACCTAAACACTGAGTGATGAAGAAGACCTCTACCTCTACATAGACATCTGGTCTTAGCCTTCTCTTCTCCAAGACCAGTTCATTGACAGCTGCAGGGCTTGTAATTGCAAAGACAGTGATCCATTGTGCTTCTGTACAGCAGCATCTCCATGTGTCAACATCATAGAATACAAGAAGGTTGGTGCCATTATTGTCACAGCATAAGGCAGCCCTGTGTTGCATCGCATTGCCTGAATAAAAGAATATCAGAAACTGGAGCAGGATTGGGTCTAATCCTTCTTTAGTTCACTTAAGCAAACCTTTCTCTAGCTATTATTCTAGTTTGCTGCTTGTCACTACGTAGGACAAAGCAAAATCTTATCATATTTAGATAAGTATTATTGAGATGCACCCCTCTTTTTGCACTTGATTCACTTCATCCCCCAGTAGTAGATAATGCAATGCCTCTGATTAAGACAATTCCCTTGAAATAAGCATCAGAAATCTCTCCTCCTTTGCCATGAACACTATTCCTGCTACATTCAAAACTAGGTTAAATAAAGTTTCCCATTATGCCTATTCCACAGTGTCTCCAACTTGCACTAATATAGAGTCATAGAGATGTACAGCATGGAAACAGACCCTTCAGTCCAACCCATCCATGCCGACCAGATATCCCAACTCAATCTAGTCCCACCTGCCAGCACCCGGCCCATATCCCTACAAACCCTACTATTCATATACCCATCCAAATGCCTCTTAAATGTTGCAATTGTACCAGCCTCCACCACTTCCTCTGGCAGCTCATTCCATACTTGTACCACCCTCTGTGTGAAAACGTTGCCCCTTAGGTCTCT
>NC_057735.1:25237718-25239897 GCF_004010195.1 Chiloscyllium plagiosum
CGATAGGAAGGAGACCAGAATTGCACACAATATTCCAGCAGTGGCCTAAGCAATGTCCTGTACAGCCGCAACATGACCGCCCAACTCCTGTACTCAATACTTTGACCAATAAAGGAAAGCATACCAAACACCTTCTTCACTATCCTATCTACCTGTGACTTGGCAATCTATCTCATTTCCACTATTTACTGGCTTATAAACTCATGCTGATGATTATTTGGTATTTCGGTAGCTTAGGAATGTAAATGAAGCAAAACCACAAGTAGAGTATCAAGTTGATATACTTGCCATTGTCTTTATTGTTGCTCTTCACAAAAGTGCCACAAGCAAATATACCTCAAAGGCATGCCTATATTTCCTATGAGCTAAATTATACAATATCTGCAAAAGTGTTGCCAAGTGAACATTTCTACTACTGGAGTATGAATGATAAATAAAATCTTTCTCAACTAGTGTGTTTCAAATATTTCAAAATTGCTTGAAAATGGAACAGCTGAGTTTACATGGTTGAAAGCTGCCAATTTGTGTTGTTTAAAAATAAACATGTTTAAAAATAAAAAGGCCAAGTTCAATTTTCAAAAACACAGCGATTTGTGTTACTTTCTAGCCACAATCAATTTGAGAAGCATTCTATACAAATGCATATAATTTACTACTCATGGATTCCTGCAATATTGTAAGTTAAGTTGAATATACAGGCTATTCTAGGAACTAAACTGAGGAACTTGGAAATCTTATTATTTTTCTCCTTCGATTTGAACAGATTCTCAACACTGAACTGTCAAGGAAGATAGATTTCAAATATATAAGGGTAGTCACTAGGACTAGGTTACCTGACTAAACCAATTTGTGCATCTTCTAGATGAAGCAAAGTTGTGACAGTCACAACAGCACGGTTCCCTACTAGGACCACCACAACAAATAATGGTACAGTTATTTGGAGTTTGGTGAGAGCCTGAAGAGTTTGATGATATTTTTTGTTAACCTGTTAATAATGTATCAGCAATAGGTTGAGAGTGCAGCTGACTGTGCCTCTGTATTTCCTTGTTAATTATCCTTTTTTTTTACTGAGTTTTTCATCATTTGGTGTTTGTTAATAAGAATTATTTCATCCTGTCACTATTTACGTCTGATTGGAGACTGCAAACTAGCCCAAATTCTGTTTTGTACAGGATGTGTAATTTGTTTAGATCTCATTCACAGCATTCAAAGTTTTCAAAACCATGAGCAGATTGCTTATTTGATTTAGAATTATAGTGATGGGAATGTAAAGTCAATTAGTGAAGACCATAATAACCCTTTACAGCCAACAGTTTTCAGAAATTGATTTAGGTTTAGCCATGTTAATCCAGCAAAACCTGTATGCAACATGATGGGCTATAGAATTCAGGATTGAAAATTACTTGAGAAGTGTTCAAGTACAGAAGTTCAATCACAATTCATATTTGTATAACAATGTTACATGATGCATCTCCCAAAGCACTTCACAGAAGCTAACATAGCTGCTGAATAGTAATAGAACTTGAAAACTGGAGATTTGAGGGCAGAAAGAGCGATAGTAAGTTGTAAAATTGATGAAAAGAACATGGTGAGAAGAGTGGAGGGTGCATGTACAGAATAGGGCTGAAGTCCCCATATAAAAGATGTACAAAGTTAAAAATCACACAACACCAGGTTATAGTCCAACAGGTTTAATTGGAAGCACACTAGCTTTCGGAGCGACGCACCTTCATCAGGCGATTGTGGAGGGCTCGATCATAACAGAATTTATAGCAAAAATTTGCAGTGTGATGTAACTGAAATTATACACTGAAGAATTAATTGTCTGTTAAGCCTTTCATCTGTTAGAATACAGTGATAGTTTCACTTCTTTCATGTGTAAATCACAAAACCCTTTTTTTTAAGTTGCATTCTCGGGTTAGCTGTTAACAAGTGGTGATAGCTAGACAATATGTTGAAGGTATTAGCCCCCTGTGTTCTCTGTCTATGACTTGATGTTTAGATTGGTTCTAATCTAAAAAGTGAGATAACAGAGTTTTATATAAATTCATGCAGTTTTTGAGCTCAGAGTTCTACATGAATGTATGCAGTTTTTGAGCAAAGTGCAATGTAACTCTGCAAGTACAAAAAAATTTCACCAAACAAAATATATGTATGCATGTGGGTCTTTGTCTGTCTG
>NC_057735.1:25242445-25258185 GCF_004010195.1 Chiloscyllium plagiosum
TTTTTAAAAAAAGGGTTTTGTGATTTACACATGAAAGAAGTGAAACTATCACTGTATTCTAACAGATGAAAGGCTTAACAGACAATCAATTCTTCAGTGTATAATTTCAGTTACATCACACTGCAAATTTTTGCTATAAATTCTGTGTTACAATCGAGCCCTCCACAATCACCTGATGAAGGAATGTCGCTCCAAAAGTTAGCTTCCAATTAAACCTGTTGGACTATAACCTGGTGTTGTGTGATTTTTAACTTTGTACACCCCAGTCCAACACCGGCATCTCTGAATCATTATAAAAGATGTGTAATTGAGGTCAAAGCTGAATAGAAGGATAAGGAGGTTGTAGAGATGTTACCGACAGGCTGGCTGAATGGGCAAATGCATGGCAGATGCAGTATAATGTGAATAAATGTAACAGCAAAAATAAGATGGCAGATGTTTATCTGAATGACTAAATTGAAAGAAGGGAATCTTCAATGAGATCTGGGTATACACATGCACTAGTTGCTGAAAGTAAAGGTGAAGGTTCAGCAGGCAGTAAAGAAGACAAACTGTATGTTGGCTTTCATAGTGAGAGGATTCAAGTACAGAAACAAGGATGCCTTGCTGAAAATATGCGGGCATTGGTGAAGCCACACCTGGAATATTGAGTGCAGTTTTGGTTTTCTTTCTGAAGAAGGATGTTCTTGCTATAGGGGAGGGAAGCAAAGCTTTACCAAATTGATAGCAGGACTGATGCATGAGGTGAGATTGCATGGTTAGGACTGTATTCATTGGAGTTTTAGAACAATTAGTTTAGAACAACAACATCTCTTAGAAAACTATAAAATTTTAACTGGACCAGAGAGGTTAGATGCAGGTAGGATATTCCCAATAGTGAGGGAGTTCAGAATCAAGGAACATAGTTTAAGTATAAAGGTAAGGACTGAAATAAAGAGAAGTTTATTCACCCAGAGAGTGTGAGCCTGTGGCATTCACTACTACAGAAAGTAGTTGAAGCCAAAGCATTGTGTTTTCAAGAGGAAGTAGGTAACGCTCTTGTGTGTTTAAAGGATCAAAGGATAGAGGGGAGAATAGGATTAAGGTATTGAGCTTGATGATCAGCCTCCTTGGATGCTGCCTGACCTGCTGCGCTTTTCCAGCAACACATTTTCAGCTCAAGGTGTTGAATGTCTTCCTCCCTCTTTTGTCCCCTGTGCATCTATCAGCAATATGCCAGCTATGTTGAGATGGTTAGGAGCATAAGAATGGTGGGGAAGAATGGCCCCATCAAGTATTGTTCTGTGCCAGGATTTCAAGGAGAACAAGATGACTTGCTTACAGTGATTCCAAAGGCAGTGTGTGACACTGGTGACCTTAACCAGAGTAGGGTCAGTGAGGTTGGCAGATAGAAATTGGATTGTTGGCAATTGAACTGGAAGTGATGTATCAGAAAGCAATAGAATAAATCTTCCAGAGCTTTTGAGAAGAAAGGAAAATTTAAGTTTTTAAAGTTCTTAGAAAGAACCAAGTAGTTTTTCAGGGTTTTTCCAAGTAGGGGTTAGCGCAGCAGTTTGGAACAGTGGCTGATAAAGGGGCAGTATTGACTTTGTTCAGTATCACTGAGGTCAATGTCAAGGATGAAATGTGTTCCTTGATTGCATGTATTTGACATATGGAGGTCGGTTAGCTGGACATTAACAGCACAGGTTCAATTCTTGCATCTGCTGAGGTTACCGTGAAAGATCCTTCTTCTCAATCTCACTCTTACCTGAAGCATGGTGACCCTCAGATTAAACCATCAGAGAGCAGCTCGATGGTCCTCTGGGATTATGGTAAATTTATTTGCGATACGGACTAAGCCTCGATTGTTTAATTACTCATTGCTCATAACTTGTGTATAGTTAATCAGAAAAGTCATTGAGCTGATACACTTTGCCTGACCAACAGTTTTGAGAATCCTGAAATACTCTTCAACAAAGTGTTTAGCAAGTTCCTTAAAATCCCCCTTGGCCATGCAGCTGAAGAAGATTTGCCTGATTTAGCAATTTCCCTGCACACTCTGCTTGCTCTTAGAAAAGGGGAAATTGAATACTTAAAACTGTAATGCTCCATATTTCATTACTATAATTGAAATTCATGAAATGTGCATTAAGTTTAACATGCTTATTAAGTTTTTTGTAAGGCAGCAGAAGAGCACAAAGAGACAAATGCAAGACAGGTTCTCTTGCAGCAGAGGTAGAGCCCATAGCAACTCACCCACACAGCTGTTCATACAGTTCCAGTCATATTTAGTTAGGAATAGTTGTGGATATCTCCCTTTGAGCTTTGTCTTCACCAGAGAGGTAGTCCCAGAAATGGACCATTTGCTGGAGTTTGACTTTCTGTTGTCAACAAAAATATCAGTGCAATGGCTGTGAATGTAGCCATGACACTCAATCTATATATTTCAAGCTCCTTCCAAGTTATCTCTGGAGCCAAACAGCATTGGTCAACTTACAATGTGCAAGATGCTTCAAATAGTTAGCCAATATCTTATCTGACAAGGAAACCCCATCATTGCTTTCCTCCTCAGAAAAACAAAAGCAGAATAAAAAGACATTGCGGTGTTTCTGCTTTGTAAGGTTCCTAAAGCCCAAGACCTTACTGATGGCACCTATATGTCCCTCTGGACTGCTGCACACAATGCTTTGTTGTTCAGAAATTGAAAGCAGTTCCACTCCATCAGTGTCAAGGTTCTCAGTGAATGGCACAGGATTTTGCAGGTCAATACTGGCTTCAAAGGCAGGAGTCAGCATTCCTTTAATTTAAGGCATTCTCTTGTCTCAAGTTTATTTAATAGGAGAAGACAGATTATAATGACAGCTGCTGAAAGGGAAAGATGTTTAGTCCTGACTCATGAATATCTGTGCAAAGGCCAGGAACACCAGATTTATGCAGCTACCATGATTGTTCATTGTCAGCATCCTGCCATCTGCATACGTTGATGCATTTGCAACAAATCAAATCCACTGGGGATGGCTAGGCTCATCCATATTGTTACTGGGCATAATAATAGACCTGTTTAAGTACCACATCTGATATTTGGACAGATCAATGCAACTAATGTTCCCTTAAATTGTATAGGTATGTGGCTGCACAACAACTAGCCACTTCCTGCCAGAAAGTTAACAGGCTGCAGACACCAATGTTCCCTTGAACATTTGTATGCTGTGACTGCACAACAATTTGAAAGGGACTGAGAGATGAAAAAAGCTGGTATGTGCAACAAAGAGAAATCAATTGGAACATTGAGTGTAATCCTGCTGATATCATTACTTTTTGCTGCAAGCTACATGATTTGTGCCAGTCAAAGAGATCTAATCCTGGGCAACTGGCTAAGACAGATCAGTCATGGTGTGAGGCAAAGTGAGACACTACCAATGGTCAGCTGAAACAAGTTTGTGAGAACAGAAAACAGCTCACAGCACTCCAACTGCATTTTGCTTGAGCTTCCACACGCTCTCCCTATCTTCCCCTCACCCTTATTGGTCTGCATTGCTCTTAACAGACATTGTAATTAAATTAATCAAGAAAATGAGTGATTTAGTGGTGTTGGTTAATAGGTGAAATAAATACTATGAGTGATTTAGTGATGGAGAATAAAAACATTCAATTGTGTGTCAGAGTATTCCTGGATATGCAAATAAGTAAAAATGAAAGAATGTAGCACAAAAGGAAACAGAAGTCAAAATTTTCACCTATGTGCTTTGGTCATCCTTTTCAAATATGGTTAATACCCAAAAACTAGTTATTTTTCTTTCCTTGTTTCCTTTTTATCTAATATCATGATTTTTCCATTAGCATATAGAAGTGTCATGGATACATTTGATGTAAAATGCAAAGAAAAAGTTGAAGTTAGTTTAACTGTTAGCCATCATACAAAGCTCGAATATTCTTTCAGAGATGCCAACAGTGGTTATAGGAGATGCCAACAGGCCTTGGGTAGGGTCCAACTTATTGCCGTATTTACTCTTCCAATATTTAGTTTTGGAATCCATGATATGAAAATCTCAACTCTTTGCAGTAGGCTAGATCTCAAGCTTATGACTTCCATTTCCTTCATTGTTGCCATGATGTTGTTGCTCTATTGTCTTCCGGGGTTTATCTGATGCTTGAATATGTTAGAATCCTATTTTAAAACAACTTTTTTTGTAAGTTTATTATTTTTCAGCATGTGAGCATCACTAACTAGCCCATCTTGTATTGTATTGCCCGTCCTCATATACCCTTGAGATGGTGGTGGTGAGCTACCTTCTTGAATCACAGCAGTCGGTGTAATATTTGTACATTTACAGTGCAATTAGGAAGGAAGTTTCTGGATTTTGAATAAATTAATGGTAACAAAACAACTTTCAGGTTCTGCATCTGTTGCCCTTGTCCTTTAGGTGGTACAGGTCACAAGTTTGGAAGTTTCTGATGATGAAGTCTTGGTGAATTGTTGGAGTCCATTTTGTAGATGGTGCACACTACTGCCATTGTACATTGATGATGCTAATAAATATCGCAACTTGTCTTTGTTTTAACAATTTGCTTGTGTATATGACTTTGTTTGCTACATCAGCAGGAAAATTAGGATAAGATGGGCAGGCTACTGATTTCTGCTCTTCATTTCAACTCTTTCTCGTTATGCTTTCAATCATCTAGATTTCAAGAGTGGCCTTTTGAAAGAGTTTAAGGACAAACAGGAACATAGTCTTGCTTATCAGCAGAAACTGAACAGCAGTAATAGGATAAAATTTTATCACTAAGTCTGGGAAAGGTTTTAGTTTAATTATTAATTGCCATATTATGCACGATGATGTGAACTTCAAGGGACAATTTGGATGTGTGATTGAACAGATAGAATAAACACTTTATTGACCAAAGGGCTGTCAGGTTTGTGAATGCTCAAATGAATATTTGAGTTGAGTGAGTGGTTAAGTCATTTATTATTCTCAATCACAAGGGAGGCCATTTTGCACCATCATGTGATTATACATTAAGTAATGTGTTATTTTCCTCATTCATTTTGAACATTCTGCATCCCTACTCTTCTCAGAATATTTTCCAGTTAATTCTGTTTCACTCTTCTTTTTTCTCTTGAAATACAGGACCAATATTCGAGCTGTATATGACTAGTTGAGGATGGGTGATGGGATCCCTCATTTCTCAGTTGGCTGTTACACATGTTGAATGATCGTTTTAGCACATCTCACCCCAATAAATACATATTTTACTCCTATCATGTTTGCTGTCTGTTATTTGCTTTGTTTCAATAATTCCCTGCTTCTTTGCTAGTTTTGCTTTTCAAGCTGTAATTTGAAATATTGAAGCTGATTGAGAAAGTCACTGCCCTCAAATGTTAAACACACCCTTTTGCAATCTTTCGATCTTCTCTGTCTGAAAGAAATCCCCATTTTCTTATTGATGAAGCTTTCAGGTTCAAGATAAGAGTGATGTTTTTATTAAGTTAGAATATCTATGTAGTCAGTGTTATTCATTGCATTCACAAAAATTCATCTTTGAACCAAACTGTTCAGCTCCAACACTGGCATCTACCCAGCAGTGCACAAAACGTACAACAAATCCATTATGCCAATTACCGCTTAACAGGCTACAGTAGGTTCTGATATAACACAATAGTTTTGTTCTCGTCCGATCTTGCATTGTAAGAAAATTGCACAACAGCCATGTCATTTAAACTGATGGGGTCAGAATCACATTATAGCCAATACAGGGAAGGAAAGTTCGCTTTCTACAAATAACAGTCAAAATTCTTTAATTGTGTTAAAGCTAATTCACATTGAAGAAACATGCATTACAGCAGAACCGTACATACTTTCCATCAGCAAAATGATGGAAGGGATGTCGACACTACAATCAAACAGCTCTTGCAAAGCAATACCCTGAACAGCTTGGTTTTGAGCGAGTCTTCTTGACCTCATTATAGACTTAACCCAAGCACAAAATAAAAGGGATGAACTCCACAGGTGAGGAAAGATTGATTGCTCTTAACATGAATGCAGCATTAGACCAGGCTTTGCAAACCTGGAATCAATATGAATCTGGAGGAAAACTCTTTGCTGGTTAGAGCCATTCCTAGCATAAAATAAACTAGGGTTAGGGAGCAATCATCTCAGCCCCAGGACATCACTGCAAGAATTCCTCAAGGTTGGGTCAGAGGACCAACCATCTTCAGCTACTACATCAATTAACTTTGCTGCGTCATCAGGTCGGAAGTGGGATCTTAGATGATGATTGTACAATGTCAGCACCATTCATGACCCCTGAAGTGCCTATGTCCAAAGGGACAAGACCTGGGGAGCATCTCCATTGTGCTGATTAGTGCTCAGTAATATTCAACTTACACAGTGTGAGATAATGTCTATCTCCAACAAAAGACAACCCAGCCATTACTGGTGGACATTGAATGGCATTACCATTGCTGAACGCCCATGATGAACATCTCGAAGGCTATCACTAACCAGAAACTGAACTGCACTAGCCGTTTAAAACTATGGTTACAAAGCAGGTCAGAGGCTAGGAAGTCTCCAGCATGTATCTCACCTTCTGCCTCCCTGATGCCTATCCACTATCTACCAGGTGCAAGTGAGGTGTTTAATGGCCAAGATGACTGCAGCCCCTATAATTATCAAGAAGCTTGACTCCAGCCAGGATGATACCCCATCCAGCATCTTCAATATTCATTCCCTTTACCAACACACATGACAGCTGTGTGTACCATCCATCTTCAAGATGCACTGCAGCAACTCACCAAAGCTCCTTCAACAGCATCTTTCAAACTTGTAATCTCTGCCATCTAGATGGTAAAGTGTAGTAGATGCAAGGCAATGGCACAGCCTACAAGTTCCCCTCAAGGAAACACACCATCCTGATTAGGAACTCAGTTGCCATTCCTTCGCTGTTGCCATTCCTTCACTGTTGCTGAGTCAAAATCCTGGAGTTCTCTTCCTAATGGTACTGTGGGTGTTCTCAAACTCTGGGACTGCAGAGGTTCAAGAAGGCTTATCACCTCCTCCTTTTCTAAAGAAGGGGCAATAAATGCTGGCCTAACTGACAATGTCAACATGCCACTAGTGACTAAAGAAAAAAAAATCAAATGTCATATGGAATGCTAATCATAAAGCTTACCACATAACCAATTGTTAATTGTGATGGCAGACATTGTGATTCAGTGCCTGGGTAATTTTCCCACATGATTACCCTTTTAAAGCTTATTTACATATTCATGCACTGATAAAACACCACATTAAGTGGCAGGCAGGCAGGATATTTGGTCTCCTGCTGGATATTCTGAAGTCAGCACCATGCTCCCTATGACCAGGACCATCCAGGGACTTTGCATCATGACACTGAGCTTTGATCACCTTTGTTCTATTGTAAGAATCACCTAGGTAAAAACAATGACTGCAGATGCTGGAAACCAGATTCTGGATTAGTGGTGCGGTGAAAAGTCAGGGAGGAGGATGGAGTGGATAGGTGGAAAAGGAGATAGGCAGGTAGGACAAGTCATGGGGATAGTGCTGCCTGAACTGTTGTGCTTTTCCAGCACCACTAATCCAGATTCTATTGTAAGAAGCCTGACTGTGTATGAATGTCTCTTCGGGAAGGGTTCATCAATATTTCCCAATCTATCACCACTTTAATAATACTTCACACACATTTGCTGGTGCCTACAAAAAACTAGTGGCATCCAGGCTGACCCAATCTCAGGCAGTCCTGAACAAAGTGGGTCCCAAATTGATGGTGCGGGCCCTGCCATCAAGGCACCCGGTTCCATGAGGGACATTGAATTGCTGGATTTCCACAAGAAGAACATACGTTGCACCACTGAAAACTGATGAACTGCGAGACTGCTGATAATTCAATTGGGACTTCAGCAAGGATTCCTGGACCATGTTAAGTAAGGATGAAGTAGGTTTCATAGATGAAGAAAGACTGTAAGTGAGGAGGGTAGAAAAGTCAGAGAAAAGGGGAGTGGGTGAATCTCATTGTGACCGGGCCTTCCCTCAATTAGACACAGCGCATTTGAATGAGGGGCCTGCACGTCTCACTAGACCACAAGCACAGCCTTTAAATAGTGTTGCTGAGGGGTCCTTTAAATTGTTTAACATGTATTCAGCTGTGCAAGGTTATGTGCCAAAGCTCCACTTGGCAGTCTGTATCAAATTGGCATTGCATACTGATGGACACCACAATCTACCTGCTATGAATACTTCTGACAACTCCTCACTTGTGGCAAGCTAACATATTTATCATGATGGTATCCAGTCGGCTTCTCTATCAGAATAATCATGTCATTTTGGATCCTTAATGGGATTTGTAGGCACCAGCAAATGTGTGTGAAGTATTATTAAAGTGGTGATAGATCGGGAAATATTGATGTACATAGGAACCTGGGTGACCTTGGACACCAGTCTCTGAAAACAAAGTCGCAAGGTACAGCAAGCAGTAGGAAGACGAATGGTATAATGCCCTTCATTGCGAATAAGTTTGAGTACAGAAGCAAAAAGATTTATTCCAGTTTTACAGGGCTTTAGTGAGAGCATATGTGGGGTATTAAATACAATTTGGTCTTCTTACCTATATGTATACAGGGAGTGCAGTGAAGATTTGCCTGACTTATTCCTGGGATGGCAAGTTTGTCCTATCAGGAGAGATTAGGTTGAATGGGCGTGCATTTATGGTTTTTAGAAGAATAAAAGGAGGTCTCAGTGAAATGTATATAATTTTGACAGGACTGAGCAGATTGGATGTCAGGATGATGTTTCCCCTGGCTAGAGGGTCCAGAACCAAGGGGTCATGGTCCCAGGATATACGGTAGGCCATTTTGGACTGAGATGAGGAAAAATATCTTCAAACAGACTAGTGAGTCTGTGGAAAATTCTACCACAGAAGGCTGTGGAAGTCAAGTCACTTCACATACTTAAGAAAGAAATTGATTTTCTAGAGAGTAAATGTGCAACAGGGTCAGGGGCGATGATGGGAGTCTGCTGTTGAGGTAAAGGATCAGCCGTGATCATGGTAAGTGGAGTTGCAGATTGGGAAGGCTGAATGGTTTTGTTGGTTTCTATGAATTTAACGGGTTCTAGGCAAACTCAGAGGCCCAGTTTCTCTATTGACTTATTCATATAAGCATTATCAATTAAAAACCTGGGTGTAGGAATATCTAATGGCAAACATTGACAAGGAGTGTATGCAAATGAAGTACTAAACTGTGTTCTGCCATGAACAGTGTGACTATGATTGTTCAGATTATAGATAACTTGTTTTGAGAACTCAACCAGCACTTGATTTGAGAGGCTGGTTTAAAATTTGGAAAATGATTCTGCTTGTCCAACATCAGACATCATACAGACCGAACCTATTCTCCAAAGTGTTTTCCAGATATTAATCTGGGTTTTTCAAGAAGTTCAGAAGATAGTGATTTGTTTATTCGTTCATGGGATGTAGATTTTACTGCTACGGCCAATAGTTATGCTAATCCCTACTTCCTCTTGAAAGATGATGGTGAGCTGCCTTCTTAAAACGCTGTACTTCATTTGGTGTAGATACATTCACAATGCTGTGAGGGAGGGATATTCAGAATTTTAACCCAGAGACATTGAAGGAAAGATAATATTTTTGGTGTGTGTCATGGAGAGGAACTTGCATGTGGCAGTGTTCCCATAAAGAGTCATAGAATCATACAGCATGGAAACTGACCTTTTGGTCCAACCAGTCCAGACCGAACATAATCCCAAACTAAACTAGTCTCACCTCCCCTTTCATGACCTATATCCTTTCCCTTATATCTGCTGAACTTTTCCTTTGGGATGGTCATGGGTTTGGAAGGTGCTGCCTTAGTGAAGTTCTGCTTTACATCCTGTAGATGGTACACATTGCTACAGCTGAGCACCAGTGTTGGAGGGAGTTAATGTTTGAGGATAATCATTTTCCACTGTTCCACAAGCCAACACAAAGTATATAGAACATAGAAATGTATTAAAATTTTCAATGAGACCTCCAAAATGATAAATTTTCCTGACAGATTGCTCATCAGGACAAATGTAATCCAAGTTTTCTTCAATAGCAGGAGAAAATATAAATATTTGTTAATGCACACTTTAACAAGAGCATGAAATGAAAGGATTTCTAATTTATGCAATTTCAATGATATCCCTTCAAAATCCCAAAGAGAGAGAGAGAGAGAGGTTACAGCTTTTAAGTTGTGTGATGCAACTAAACAAAAGGAAGTTGTCAGGTATAATTTCCTTAAAGCAAAAGATTCTTAGCTGTTCAGTCTTGAATTCACCCTCTTACTGCTTCCTGAGTCCTGCACAACTCCACAATATGCGACATTTGATTTTCAAGCTGTAAAGCTCTCCAGTTTTTCAGTTATAGCAGTCCAACTCCCATTTCAGTTTATAGTCCCAAAAATGATTTTGATTTTATTATCATGTGTACTCAAGTACAGGAGTACAGTGAAAAGTATATCATATTGCCATACAAGGCTCCATCTTAGGTACAAGTACCTCGGTACAGAATCGTAGGAACAAGGTAGAAAGATAGAACAAAGCTAAAAGTTAAACATTTAAGTAACTATAGTAAACATACAAAGTAAGGTTAGAAGTTATTCATTGCAGACGTATTTAGTTTTAAGTACAAAAATTAAAAAAAAGTTCAAACAATCCATTCTTTAAGTGCTTAGCTGTGGTGGCACCACACTTTAAGGAATCACCTTGAGACCAAAAGTCCATACTAACGCTATGCCTGACCGAGAGACTGAGACGTGCCATCAAAACACCAATATGCTGGGCTGCAAGATTGCCACACTGGGCCAGAGAAACTGAGAAACTGCCATGCAGGGCCAAGAAGCTGACAGGTCAGGCCAGGAGTATAAGCCAGACCCGTTGTAAGTATGAGACCTGGTTGTGGCGACGCTGCGGGGAATAAAATGCTCATATTCTAGCAGACTCGCCTCTTGGTCGTTTATTCTGTGTCAGACTACTCTCCTATGAACCTGACCTTGAGAATTTTTTAAAACAGGGATGCACAGAGTCCAAGGTTGGAAGTCCGTGGCCAGGAGAAGAAAGAATAGAGAAGGATAAAAAGACACAAAAGAGAAGAGATAAAGAGAGAAAAAAAGGAAATGATGGAGCTCTATTTGAAGCATCATAGTCTGCTGCCATCTTGGACAAAACTGAAACATATGTGGTCTCTTAATCGAGGGGCTGCTTTGTTTTGAATTGTGTCAAGCTTTTGAGTATTGTTGGAGTTGCACTTATGCAGGCAAATGGAGAGTATTGTATTACACTCCTAGCTTGTGCCTTGCAGATGATGGACAGGCTTTGGAAGGTCAGGAGGTGAGTTATGCATAGCAGAATCCTTAGTGCTTGAACCTTGTATGTATATGGCTAGTTTGGTTAAGTTTATGGTCAATGGTAACCCCCATAATGGGGGATTAAGCAATGGTAATACCACAAAATGTCAATGGGGAATAGTTAGATCCTTGCTCGTCGGTAATTGTCTGGCTATTGTGTGATACAAATGTTATTTGCCACTTATATGCCGCAGTCTGAATATTGTCCAGGTCTTGTTGCAGTTGGACATGGACTGCTCCAGCACTTGAAGAATCACAAATGGTGCTGATCATTGTGCAACTTTCAGCAGACATCCCCACTTCTGACCTTATGATAAAGGGAAGGTCACGGATGAAGTAGTTGAAGATGGTTGGACATCGATACTACCCTGAGGACCTTCCAAAAAGGTCCTGGAATTGAAATGATTGATTTCCAAACATCATCATTTGTGCTAGGTATGACTCTAACCAGGAGTGAGTTTTCTTCCTGAATCTCACGAATTCTGATTTTGCTAGGGCTCCTTGATGTCAAAGGCAGTTATTCCTCCCTTTCTGATTTTTATGGTGGCATTAGGACTGATTCTGTCTCCTGGAATTAGTAGTCAAGTCTGTAATCATGCCTTCACAGCTTAGGGCAGGCAAGCAGCAAAATTATTGAAGGTGCCCTTGAGGTTCATAAATATCAGGAACAAAGTTTGTCAAATTTTAGACACAACGTATTTTTAAAAATCACTTAATTCCTTCCCTCTGCAGAAGGCTCCAGTACCCATTTATATTTGATTCAATGACCTTTTCTGATATCTTGATCCAAGAGTATAACATCTTTGTTTTTGATTAAGACTGTTCCCCTTGACTTCCCTCCTTCCTCTTACCTGTTCAATTTAGACATGAGTCGTGTGGTATTTGAACCTTATGCAATGGTGAATATTTTGCACAGATCAGGTTGGTCACCTCAAATCATAATTTAGCAACTTTCAATTAAATCATCTTCCAAGTAATAGAATCCAATATTTCTTAACCTTTTGTGTTGATTTAAATTCCTCGCATCCAGAGTCATCATTATTGTTTATACTTGTACTCTCTTGAGGGCAATAATGCCCTTTCGGTGATTAGATGTGTAGATTTTCCTGCAGTGCGCAGACCAACACCTAACACACTAACCTGTTCTGAGTTTTAATCCATTCCCTAATTAATATGGCACAATCTCCTTTTTTGCCTGTTTTTATAACTAAAGACAAATCCTTGAGTGACTAGGTTGATTCTGTATCCATAACAATCCTAAGTCAATGAAATCATGTATGATTCTTAATTTGAAATAAAGAAAGATAAACAAGTAGAGACACAAGGAATTGCATTTTATACAAGGTTTAATAACTCCAGTATGTCTCAAAACACTGTATTGTCAACCACTGTATTGTTGAAGTTTAGTCACAATTATACAGAGGAACCTTGATTATCCAAAAATCAATTATCTGAATTTCGGATTATCTGAAGAAGATCTCAAGGTCCCAATTGGACTATTACATCAAAGAGGTGTTTCAGCACTGATTGTGTCTTTTGTTTACAATGTTTAAAAATGAACCCAGCTTACTGAAATGCTGCCGAGAACAGTGCTGAATTACAGCAGCGAGAGCTAGGAGGAGGTGACGTTGGTGCGAGGTGATTGTCGGGAAGGCCAGTAAGTATATTTAAACTTCTTACCTTCAGGCCAGCGAGGGAGGAGCGAGCAAAGGACTTCTGGGAAGGGTAAGTAGAACAGGTTATATTTGCATGGTTGCGTTACCTGAGACACTACTCAGGTAGTGTCTCCCACCCATCCTCCCCCTCTAACCTAAAAAAAAGGTTGTGGGAGCCAGATTGACAAGGTAAGGTAAAATGTTTATTTCCTTACCCTTGTTTTTAGTAGTCACTTCGGGAGTTAGAACAGTGGGAATGGAGTGTAGGGCAGTGGAATGTTCCTCCTGCAGAATGTGGGAAGTAACGGTCACCACTAGTGTCCCTGCTGACTATGTTTGTGGGAAGTGCACCCAACACCAGCTCCTTGAAAACCGCGTTAGGGAACTGGAGCTGGAGTTGGCTGAACTTCGGATCATTCGGGAGGCAGAGGGGGTTATTGACAGGACTTACAGAGAAGTAGTTACTCCCCAGATAAAAGAAAAAGACAGATGGGTGACAGTTAGGGGACAGAAAGGGAACCGGCAGGCAGAGCAGGGATCCCCTGTGGCCATTCCCCTCAACAATAAGTATATCGTTTTGGATACTGTTGGGGGAATGACTTACCAGGGGAAAGCAGTGGGGCACCTGCTGCTCAGAAGGGAAGGGGAAAGAGGAGCAGAGCAGTAGTCATTGGGGACTCGATAGTTCGGGGGACAGATAGGAGGTTCTGTGGGGACGAGAGAGACTCACAGTTGGTGTGTTGCCTCCCAGGTCCCAGGGTCCATGATGTCTCTGATTTTTTTTTTGGGATCCTGCGGGGGGAGGGAGAGCAGCCCCAAGCCGTGGTCCACATTGGCACCAATGACATAGGTCGGAAGAGAGATGGGGACTTGAGACAGAAATTCAGGGAGCTAGGATGGAAGCTTAGAGCTAGGACAAATAGAGTTGTTTTCTCTGGTTTGCTGCCCGTGCCATGTGCTAGTGAGGTGAGGGATAGGAAGAGAAAGGGGTTGAACACGTGGCTACTGGGATGGTGCAGGAGGGACAGTTTCGGGATCTTAGATAATTGGGGCTCTTTCTGGGGTAGGTGGGACCTCTACAAGCAGGATGGTCTTCATCTAAACCAGAGGGGTACCAATATCCTGGGTGGGAAATTCACTAAAGCTATTAAGGTGGATTTAAACAGGGGGATGGGAACCAAAATTGTAGGACAGGTACAGAAGAGGATGAGAGTAGGGAGTTCCCAAATCAAGTATCTGACACTGGCAAGCGAGAACCTGGTTTGAAGTGTGTGTACTTCAACGTGAGAAGCATCCAAAATAAAGTGGGTGAACTGGCAGCGTGGGTTGGTACCTGGGACTTTGATGTTGTGGCCATTACGGAGACATGGATAAAGCAGGGACAGGAATGGCTGCTGCAGGTTCTGGGATTCAGATGTTTCAGTAAGAACAGAGAAGATGGTAAAAGAGGGGGAGGTGTGGCATTGTTGATCAGGGACAATATTACAGTTGTAGAAAGGATGTTTGGGGACTCGTTAACTGAGGTAGTATGGGCTGAGGTTAGAAACAAGAAAGGAGAAGTCACCATGCTGGGAGTTTTCTATAGGCCTCCAAATAGTCCCAGAGATGTAGAGGAAAGGATAGCAAAGATGATTCTCAATAGGAGTGAGAGAGGCAGGGTAGTTGTCATGGGGGACTTCAACTATCCAAATATTGACTGGGATCACTACAGTACGATTACTATAGATGAATCAGTTTTTGTCCGGTGTGTGCAGGAGGGCTTCCTGACACAGTATGGAGACAGGCCTACAAGGGGCGAAGCCACGTTAGATTTAGTACTGGGTAACAAGCCTGGCCAGGTGTTAGATTTGAAAGTAGGTAGCACTTTGGAGACAGCGATCACAATTCTGTCAGGTTTACCTTAGTGATGGAAAGGGATAGGTGTACTCCACTGATCAAGAGTTCCAGCTGGGGGAAGGGAAATTACGAAGCAATTAGGAAAGATTTAGGAAGCGTAGAATGGGGAAGGAAACTGCAGGGGACGAGCACATTAAAAATGTGGAGCTTATTCAAGGAAAAGCTCCTGTGTGTCCTAGATAAGTATGTACCTGTCAGGCAGGGAGGAAGATATAGAATGCTTGAGCCGTGGTTTACTAAGGAAGTGGAATCCTTGGTCAAGAAGAAGAAGTTGGCTTATATTAGGGCAAAATGTGAAAACTCAGGGCGCTTGAGGGTTACAAGGAAGTCAGGAAAGACCTAAAATGAGAGCTCAGAAGAGCTAGGAGGGGACATGAGATGTTGTTGGCGGATAGGATCAGGGTTAACCCTAAGGCTTTCTATGGTATGTCAGGAATAAAAGAATGACGAGAGTTAAATTAGTGCCAATCAAAGCTAATAGTGGGAAGTTGTGTGTGGAGTCAGAGGAGATAGGGGAAGCACTAAATAAATATTTTTCAACAGTGTTCACTATAGAAAAGGAAAATGTTGGCGAGGAAGATACAGAGATACTTGCATCTAGACTAGAAGAGATTGAGGTTCACAAGGAAGAGGTATTAGAAATACTGCAATGTGTGAAAATAGACAAGTCCCCTGGGCCGGATGGGATCTATCCTAGGATCCTCTGGGAAGCAAGGGAAGAGATTGCCAAGCCTTTGGCATTGATCTTCAAATCATCATTATATACAGGAATAGTGCCTGAGGACTGGAGGATAGCAAATGTGGTT
>NC_057735.1:25258282-25293851 GCF_004010195.1 Chiloscyllium plagiosum
TCGCCTGAGGCGGGAATTGAACCCGGGTCTCTGGCGCTGCGAGGCAGCAGTGCTAACCACTGTGCCACCGTGCCGCCCACAAATGTGGTTCCCTTGTACAAAAAAGGTAGTAGAGACAACCCTGGTAATTCCAGACCAGTGAGTCTCACTTCAGTTGTTGGTAAAGTGTTGGAAAAGATTATAAGAGAGGATTTATAACCATCTAGAAAAGAATAATCTGATCAGGGACAGTTAGCACGGTTTTGTGAAGGGTAGGTCGTGCCTAACGAATTTTATTGAGTTTTTTGACAAAGTGACCAAACAGGTAGATGTGGTGTATATGGATTTCAGCAAGGTGTTCGATGAGGTTCCCTACAGTAGGCTATTATATAAAATGCGGAAGAATGGGATTGTGGGAGACATAGCAGTTTGGATCAGTAATTGGCTTGCTGAAAGAAAGCAGAGGGTTGTAGTTGATGGAACACCGCAAGGGTCGGTGTTGGGTCCACTGCTGTTCATTATTTTTATAAATGACCTGGATGAGGGCTTAGAAGGGTGGGTTAGTACATTTGCAGACGACACTAAGGTCGGTGGAGTTGTGGATAGTGACGAAGGATGTAGTAGGTTTCAGAGAGACATAGATAGAATGCAGAGCTGGGCTGAGTGATGGCAAATGGAGTTTAATGTGGACAAGTGTGGGGTGATACACTTTGGCCGGAGTAATCGGAATGCAAAGTACTGGGCTAATGGTAGGACTCTTGGGAGTGTAGATGAGCAGAGAGATCTCGGTGTCCATGTACACAGATCCCTGAAAGTTGTCACCCAGATTGACAGGGTTGTTAAGAAGGCATACAGTGTTTTGGCCTTATTAATAGGGGGATTGAGTTCCGGAACCAGGAGGTTATGCTACAGCTGTACAAAGCTCTGGTAAGGCCACACTTGGAGCATTGTGTATACTTCTGGTCACCGCATTATAAGAAGGACGTGGAAGCTTTGGAAAGGGTGCAGAGGAGATTTACTAGGATGTTGCCTGGTATGGAAGGAATGTCTTACAAGGAAAGGCTGAGGGCTTTCAGGCTGTTCTTATTAGAGAGAAGAAGGTTGCGAGGTGACTTAATAGAGACATACAAGATAATCAGAGGGTTAGATAAGGTGGACAGGGAGAGCCTTTTTCCAAGTATGGGGACGGCAAATACGAGGGGACACAACTTTAAAGTGAGGGGAGATAGGTATATGACAGATGTCAGAGGTAGTTTCTTTACTCAGAGAGTCGTAAGGGTATGGAATGCTTTGCCTGCATCGGTGGTAGATTCGCCAAGTTTAAGTGCATTTAAGTTGTCATTGGACAGGCATATGGACGTATATGGAATAGTGTAGGTGGGATGGGCTTCAGATTAGTATGACAGGGTAGTGCAACATCGAGGGCCGAAGGGCCTGTGCTGCGGTGTAATGTTCTGTGTTTTATGAACATCGATGGGAGCCCAGGCACCATCTCCAAATGACTTACTGCCCACCCTCTCTCTCTCCTCACAATTTCCCTGGAGTTCTATACAGAGGTGTACCCTAAACCCCCCTTCCCCAGATAACCTCTCCGAGTGTGTGTGTGTGTGTGTGTGTGTGTGTGTGTGTGTGTGTGTTGTGTGTGTGTGTGTGTGTGTGTGTGTGTGTGTGTATGCTATTTTGAGACTCACCCCCGCCAAAGGAAACAGGAGTCTTACTGTCTTACTGTTGTTGTCCAGTCCGGCTACCCTTAGTCTCCTGAACGGGGAACAGACTTAGCAAGTGCTCACTGGGTCAATTCCGTTGAACCGATGGGGGGAGGCTTCAGCAGAGCTGCAGGTCCCTTACACACAATTGTGTGTCTGTTCAGAAACAAATCCTGAGACAGAGGGAGCAAGGCAGGCAGAGCAAGGAAAAAGGAAACTTCAGAAAACTCCCAACCCCAGAGGAGAGGCATTGTTTCAATTAACTGAATAATCAATTATCCGAGTGAAATAGTGCCCGCCCATCTCGTTCGAATAATCGAGGTTCCTCTGTAATGTAGAATTTACAGCAGCCAGCTTACTCAACACAATGCGATAATGATCAGATAGACTGTATTTTTCCAAAGTGATGTTGATTGGAGCTCTAAATATTGACAAGATGCTGGGAGTAACTCATTTGCTCCTGTTCTGCAATTTTACCATGAAATATTTTATTTGAGCTTGATTTCATCTGAAAGGTTGGACTGTCAATGGTTCTGGATTAGAGTGGTGCTGGAAAAGCACAGCAATTCAGGCAGCATCCGAAGAGCAGGAAAATCGACGTTTCGGGCAAAAGCCCTTGAGGTGGGGGAAGGGGAAATTAGGAAACTGGTGAAGTCCACATTGATGCCCTGGGGTTGAAGTATTCCGAGGCGGAAGATGAGGCGTTCTTCCTCCAGGCGTCGGGTGGTGAAGGAGCGGCGGTGAAGGAGGCCCAGGACCTGCATGTCCTCGGCTGAGTGGGAGGGGGAGTTCAAATGTTGGGCCACAGGGCGGTGTGGTTGATTGGTGCGGATGTCCCAGAGATGTTCCCTAAAGCACTCTGCTAGGAGGCGTCGAGTCTCCCCAATGTAGAGGAGACCACATCGGGAGCAACGGGTACAATAAATGATATTGGTGGATGTGCAGGTAAAACCTTGATGGAAAGCTCCTTTGGGGCCTTGGATGGAGGTGAAGGAGGAGGTGTGGGCACAAGTTTTGCAATTCCTGCAATGGCAGGGGAAGGTGCCAGGACGGGAGGGTGGGTTGTTGGGGGGGCGTGGACTGTCAATGGCACAACACTCCCTCAACCTTGATTTGAATATTCAAGCCTCAGTGTAGAATGGGACGTAAGTCAGCAATGAGAGTACTTCCAAATGAAACACAGCTGGTACTACATCCATCTGAAGTAGGAGCTGAAACATCAACAGATTTTTGTCATAGTTGAATAGGCAGAAAGAAAGATATTTGATGAGCAAAATGGTTAAACACCAGGTAAATTAAGGACCTTGTTTAGAATGTGAAAAGAGTATTTTGTTCCTGGATATGCAGAAATGTTCAATGCAGTTGTGATTCAAATATAATGAAATAATGCTAAATTCCCTTACTCTGTTAAAATGAATAGGGTTTACGCTAACATTTTTATCAAAGTGAATGGTGCACTTACCATTAAAATAATTCAGAACTTTTTTTTAACTTGAAGAATGATTTGGTTCTGGATGATCACAGTCATCTACGTAAATATGAGAATACAGTATGAACACACACATTTGTTCACAATTTACAATTCAGTCAATTGGCATTATTTCTAAAATTGGCAAGTCTGTCTAGAGACACTGGAACTTTCATTAGAAATGTCAAATTTCATAATGAGCAGTCCCTGATTGAAATCGAACTTCAATTACTATCTTCATCACAATTGCAAGCGTCTGCTAGTGTCAATTTAAAATGAAGATCAGATAATAGTCATGTTTTTAATTGACGATGGGTAGTTAAATGTGATTATCCATTTAAATGCAGCCTAGATGTAAAGGTTTGGTTGTCTGGTAAATGTATAAGCCATTTGTATCAGCAGATGGGATTGAATCTTTGCTTCAAGGTGGCTTGAGTTTTGATAATTTTACTGTAGTATACTGCATTCTGAAGTAGTTTTACGCAGTTAGTCAAACACTGGAAATCCTGGAGATTTAGAGGATGCAAAACCATTTTTCTGCCCAAAGGATCAAAAAATTGGGATGGAATCCATTTAAGCTGAGAGTTCATACCCTTTGCAATGTTTTATTTTAAATTCAGCTTGGAAAGGCTAGTGGTTGATCTTCTTCCTCTCCCACATCAAGGTGCTATGTACAGAGTAGTTCCAGGAATTTCATACATTACTTCCTTGGAACTAAATAGATGAGAATATTTGATTGTGTCAGTCAAAGCTGCCAAGGAGTTGCCCATGAGACCAGCCATCTTCAACTCTCCAATTAAATTTGCTAAAAGCTAGAGCTGGAATTAGAGACAATGTTTGACAAATTGCTCTGCAATCTGAAATCTGATTGGTTAGTCTCCTCCAACCCAATTTTTATTTTAAAACATGGAAATTCCTGAATCAGTAGTGAAATAGGATTTGTTTTTCCTATAGAGTGTCAGTATATTTAGTGAGACTTATCTTTCCTAAAATGTTCACAACTTTAGCTTGGCAAGCTAACCAACTACCTGAAACTTGACAAACAAGAAGTCATTGAAAAACTGACTGTATTCAATGCAGAACACTTATCAGGGCACCTGGAATATTTTGAAGGTTGTTGAAGGAAGTAGGGTAAAAATTGTGGAGGTATAATCATCCAATCCTCCCCAAGTACAGGTGTGGTGCCAAAGGACTGGAGAACTCCAGATATTTACACCCTCATTTAGAAAATGATGCTAAGATAAACTCGACATACACAGCAGTCAAATCAATCTTGATTGGAGAAGATTTTAGAAGTGGTAATCTGGGGTAAAATTGGACCAGTGTAAATTAATTAAGAAAAGTAACAAGAATCAAATCATATTTAACCATCTGGATTGATCTTTCTGATGAAATAACATAGCGGATTGATGAAGGCAATGCAATTGTGACATATACGGATTGAAATATTTCTGATAAAGCATTAATGGTTTGAACTGGGTATATAGGCACAGCTTTGACAATTCAAGAAGTGAGTTAACTTGAAACAGCAAGCAGGATTGTGATGGATTTCGAGATGACATTGAATCTGGTGGAATGAGCGAACACGTGGCAGCTGAAATTTAAGGAAAAGTAATGCAAAGAATGAGGAGAGGTAATGTAAAATATTGTACATTTCTAAAGGGTATGCAGGAATAGAGAAACTGGGGTATATGTGCACGAATGGTTGAAATATCAACATGATGAGAAAGGATATCAAATGCTATACTTTATAAATGCAGGCAGAAAATACAAATGCAAGGCAATGATAATGAGCCTTAACAAAAATTGGTTTGGACCTAAGTGAAGTATTGTGTCTAATTCTAGGGTCCACACTTTCACATAGAGATGAAGAGCTTGGGAAACGATTTACTGTATTGGTTCCAAGAATGAGGGACTTTGATTCCTTGGATAGATTGCAGAAAGTTATTTCTCTTGGAGCAGAAAAGTTAATATGAAGATTTGATAGTGTTGATCAAAACTATGAGGCATATAAAGAGAAATTGATTCCAATCTATTCCAAAAAAAATAGAGAACATAGGTTTAAGGTGCTTGGAAAAAGAGCCAAATCTGAAATTTCTGAGGAAAAGCTTAAGACGCGAAGTGCATTGAGTGGAATGATAGTGAATTCAATCATGTTTTTATAAAGGAAATGAAGAAGGAACAGGAGCAGTTGGATTTTCTTTCAGATGGCAGCAGGGAGACGCTAGGTCACATGACTCTTCTGTGCTATGGTCATTCTGTGTTTCTGTGTTTCTAATGCAGGTTAGCATTCGGTTAATGCCATGTTACACTGTTCATTGCAGTATTAGATATAGCAGGCTTTGTATTGCTGCTGTAGTTTGTTCTTCACCTATTGACTATGTGGCCAGATATGCTAAATGTGGCATTAATCTTAAAAAAATTACATTCACTTATTGGGTTTAATGTAAATTAAAATCAAGGGCATTCCATAAGGGCCAGGCAAGCTAGGTTGCCAGCTTACTGCTCAAAGAGTGAAGGTGAATAATTATCCTGTATGTTTGTTACTATCTTCTGTCGAAAGCTAGTCAAGTTTATAATTACATTAAACTACTTCTGTTAGTTTATTCATTTACGTGCTAATTGATTTCATATTTGCTGAATACTCAGTTTTGAAATTTTGTCTGTTTCAGTGCCTCCATGTCCTTGCCCCTCATGACTGCTATTGGCTGAAAGCTTAACTCTTTTTATTTTTCTGCAGATGGTCATCAAGCTGTTGAGATCTTGCGGCATTGTTTTGTTTTTATTTCAGATTTCCACCAACAGCAGTTTTTGCTTCTGCATTTTTTTTATTATTGCTTTATGCAGACATTGTTTGTTTTGAAGAGCCATGAAATTCCTGGGTAGGTGTTGAACAGAGTGCAGTTCAGTTCAATAAGATCGTGTGTCGCGCAATCTTTGGGGGGGATAATGTATGAGTTTCCATCATTCTAACTATGTTGTTCCATTGCAAGATGCGGATGTGCTGCAGAGCACTGCCAAATTGCTTACCTGTACATCAGCTCCCTCCCTGTTGACCTTTTCCTGCGAATCTACAATCCAATTAAGAGTAAATATATATCACACAACATATGGTTGAACTTTAAGACTTAATACATCAAGAAATTCTCCTCCTCGTCCATTGTCAGGATCATCACCGAAACACTTCAGATGTGTTCACAACAAACTTACCAGCAACTTTTAATAGCACTATCAAAGCTATCTCAAACAATGTAATTTATATTTTTTTAAATACAGGAATGAATAATGTAAAATATTAAATGAAGCATGAAATAAATGTTGATTGACAATGTAAAATAGAAATTTCTCTCAAATTTCAATAACAATAAATTTCATTTCACAATTACACAAAAACAGGCCAGGCCTGTGGAGCTACCATGTGCCCACTTTGTTTCGACAAGTTGAATTGTCTCGGGGTGATTAGCCTCAAGTTCAGAATTGGACCTTATCCTCAAACAATTTTACAGCTCTAAAATAATTATACGATTCTCCTGTTTATTTGATATTATTTTGGCAAACAAATGCTTCAGAAACTTTGAGGTGTGGTGTATTGCCACTGATGCAAAGCAATACATTTAGGGCTTTCAGCTGCTGTTTTAAAATAAGGAATCCAATTATTGAGCAATCAGAAAGGCATGCTATGCTTGTTCAGTACTGGGGGAGGATGTGGTCCAGAAAGAAATGTACTCTATCATTTTTTATGGGATGAGCAAGCCAAGATAGTTGAAGATGGCCTATGTTAAGACTATTAGCTTATCATAGTGCATAATTGCCTTCATTGTATTTGTTAAATAAAATTGATTTGTCAGCCCCTTGATTGCCGTTTCTTTCCCCTCCATTTTTGTCCTCATTTGTTACACTGAAACTAAAAATTACTCCACACCTAAAGGACTAATTAAACAATACTTCAGATCTTTGTTTCAAATTGAATTTTATGGACTTATTTTTCCTGAGGTGATTTCGAGAAAATCAGAAATAGAAGTTGCATGGCTGTGATGTGGAAAAACAGTACTCTCGTGGTTACCCAACAATTCCCTGAACAGTTTCTCATGATCTCTTGCTAATTTACTTGTGAGTTGGGAATCAGTGTTCCTAATATTCTGAAACAGTCTTTTGCATCACCACGTCATGCATATGTTCTTTTCTTCACTGTTGTTTCTTTCCTCCCTTGTTAATGTACAGATAGTTTTCAAAGGCACACTCTATCTAATCTTAATGCCCTTGGAAGAAATTTGAAAATCATTTTCTGCATTATTTAGACAAAGTGGCCTTCTTATAATTGAGCCTTCAGGGTTTTTCAAGTAATAACTCCTGACAGCTTCATATGAATGTCTCTTAATCCCAAATTACTGCAATCTTTTGACCTAAATATAAGGTTAATAGTTGGAGAACAAGAGTTTCTTTCAACAGTTATAATTTCAAATTTGCTCAAATCTATGTTTAACTAACTTTTCCAACATAGGGAATAGATTTGTGTGAATGAGAAGTAGTACAAAGAACTAAGAAGTTTTACAGCCCGGGAACAGGCCCTTTGGCCCTTCAAGCCTGAGCCGATCCAAATCCACTGTCTAAACCAATCACCCAGTTCCTAAGCATCTGTATCCCTCTGCTCCCCACTTACTCATGCATCTGTCCAGATGCACCTTAAATAAATCTACCGTGCCTGCCTATACCACCTCTGCTGGCAACACATTCCAGGCACCTACCACCTCTGTGTAAAGTACTTGCCACGTGTATCCCCCTTAAACTTTTCACCTCTCACCTTGAATGCATGACCTCTCGTTATTGCATCCCTCACCATGGGTAAAAGCTTATCTCTATCTACCCTATCTATACACTTCATGATTTTGTAGACCCCAGTCAGGCCCACCCTCAATCTCTTTTTTTCTAATGAAAACAATCCTAACCTACTCAACCTCTCTCCATAGCTAGCACCTTCCATACCAGGCAACATCCTTGTAAAGCTTCTCTGCACCCTCTTCAAAACATCCACATCCTTTTGGTAATGTGGCGACTGGAACTGTACATGCGGCCGAACCAATGTCTTGTACAGTTTTAACATGACCTGCCAGCTCTTATACTCATTACCCCGTCCGATGAAGGCAAGCATACCATATGCCTTCTTGACCACTCTATCCACTTGTGCAGCCACTTTCAGGGTACAATGGACATGAACTCCCAGATCTCTCTGCTCATCATCTTTACCCAAGGCTCTTCCGTTTAGTGTATAGGATTAGACTTTCCAAAATGCATCACCTTACATTTGCCTGGATAGCCCTCCATCTGCCATCTCTCCGCCCAACTCTCCAGTCTATCTATATTTTCCTGTATTCTTTGACAGTCCCCTATGCTTTCTGCTACTCCACCAATCTTAGTGTCATCTGCAAACTTACTGTTCAGACCAGCAGTGCCCTCTTCCAGATCATTTATGTATAGTACAAACAACAGTGGCCCCAACGCTGACCCCTGTGGAACACCATTGTTCACCTTTCTCCATTTGGAGAAACTCCCTTCAACTACTACTCTCTGTCTCCTGTTGCTCAAACGGTTCTTTATCCACCTAGCTAGAACACCCTGTACATCATGTGAATTTACTTTCTCCATTAGCTTACCATGGGCAACCGTATCAAACACTTTAGTAAAGTCCATGTATATGACATCTACAGCCCTTCCTTCATCTATCAATTTGGGTCACTTCCTCAAATAAATCTATTAAGTTGGTAAGGCACAATCTCCCCCACACAAAACCATGTTGCCTATCACTGCTAAGCCCATTCTTTTCCAAATATAAATAGATTTTATCCCTCAGTACCTTCTCCAACAACTTTCCTACCACTGACGTAAGGCTCACTGGTCTGTAGTTATTTGGAATATCCCTACCACCCTTCTTGTACAAGGGGACAACATGAGCAGTCCTCTGGCACCTCAACTGTGTTTAAGAATGCTACAAAGATATCTGTCTGGGCCCCAGCTGTTTCCTCTCTCACTTCCCTCAGCAACCTGGGATAGATCCCATCTGGTCCTGGGGATTTGTCCACCTTACTATCCTTGAGCCTACCCAACACATCTTCCCTCCTTATGTCAACATGATCCAGAGTAAGCAAACTTCTATCTCTAATCTCACATTCATCATGTCCCTCTCCTCAGTGAACACTGATGCAAAGTAATCATTGAGAATCTCACCCATTTTCTCAGGTTCGACATACAACCTTCCTTCCTTATTCTTTAGTGGACCGACCCTTTCTCTAGTTACCTTCTTGCTTCTTATATAAGAATAAAAGGCCTTGGGATGCTCCCTAATTCTGCTCGCTAAAGTTATTTCATGACCCCTTGTAGCCCGCTTGATTCCTCGTTTAAGATTTGTCCTACTCTTCCGATATTCCTCCAAGGCCCCTTCTGTTCTTAGCTGCCTAGACCTTATGCAGGCTTCTCTTTTCTTCTTGGCTAGTCGCATGATTTCTCCTGTTATCCACAGTTCACAAATCTTGTGTTAGTTGAAGTGGTTGGGGTTCTGGGCTGGATGATATAACAGCTAATTAGAATATTATCTGCACTATTTATCCTTGGAAGTTATGAATAAAAGTATGAATTTAAAATATTTTATATCAATAAATTCTTCTTAATACATAATGTACAGACAAAAATATGTTTAGTCATGAAGCAAGGCTATAATTTCTTTTGGAAACAGGAAATGCTGGAAATACTCAGCAGCTCTGGGAGCATCTGGGGAGAGAGGAATATAGTATTTTCAGGTTTCTGACCTTAAGACTAAAAAAAATTTAGAAATGTTATACATTTGGAACAAGTGAAATTAGAGTGGAGTGTCAGAAGAAGAAATATTTCAAAATGTGTATATGTTTTGCCTTCACTATAATAATTCATATCTTAAAGAAATGGAATTTAATTTCAAGAAACAAATTGGAAAAACTCATTGTTTGTAAGGAATTTAACTAAGAACAATGTTTCAAGTTATTTTAGTGGAGATGCAATGTCCTCCTCTATTTCTGCACCCCAGTAACCCGCACTTGTTGCAACATCCTATTTTTAATTAGCATGCCATGTGAGATCATTCAGCCTTTGCAATGTTAGTATAATTAGACACTTATTTTAATTAGTTTCTGCATTGATTCTTCTTTTACTAACCTCAATGGTTAGAAGAAGAAAGTTGATCCAAAATTATAACAGATTTGGACTCTTCTAGTTTGTATATAAGACCATAAGAAATCTGAACAGGACGAGGCTATCTGGCTTTTCAAACCACTCGGCCACTCAATAGGATCATGATTCACTGGCATTTCTCCCATCCACTTTCCAGCATAATCCCTCATAATTCCCCTACTAATCAAGAACCTATCTATCTCAGCCTTAAATATACACAGGGAATTGGCCCCCACAGCTCCGTGTGGCAAAGACTTCCAAAGCAACTCAACGCTCTGAAGGAATAAGTTCCTCTCATCTCAGTCTTAAATTGGTGTACCATTACTTTAAGATTATGCCCTCTGGTCCTAGACTCTTCCATGAGGGGAAATATCCTCACAGCACTTACCCTGTCAGGCCCCTTAAGAATCCTAAATTTTTCAAAGAGATCACCTCTCATTCTGCAAAATTCTTTGAGCAGAGTCCAAGCCTGTTTGACCTTTGCTCATATCACAGCCCTCCATACCGAGGATCATGCTAATGACTCTTTTCTAAAATGCCTTCAATGAAATAATATCTTTCATTAAATAAAGGGACAAAGACTGCTCACAATACTCCTGATTTGTTCTCACCAGCACCTTGCACAGTTGCAACAAGACTTCCCTACTCTGACGCTCCAACCCCCTTGAAATAAGGACAAACATTCCATTAGCTGTCCTAACTATCTGCTACATCTGTGTGCTAGCTTTCTGCATTTCATGCACAAATACCCTGAAGTTCCTTTGTGTTTACAATATTCTCCATTTAAAGAACACCTTGCTCTTTTGTTCTCCCTTCCAAAATGAGCAACTTTGCATTTTCTCACATTATACAACATTTGCCAACTTTTTGCCCACTTATTTAACCTATCAATATCTCTCTATAATCTGTCTTTTTCACTCTTGCAACTTACCTTTCCTCTTATTTTTGTGTCATCTGCAAATTTGACTGCAGTACAATTCACTTCCTTCCTCCAAGTCATTAATAAATGTTGAAAATAGTTGTAGTCCCAGCACTGATTCCTGTGGAACTCTGCACTGGTCACAGGTTGCCAATCTGAAAAAGAACCTCTTATTCCCATTCACTGTCTTCTGACAATTAACCAATTCTCTACCCACACCAATATACTACCTCCAACACCATGGTTTGTTTTTCTGATAACTTAAACTTTTGTAAAGCACCGCATCACACACCTTCTGGAAGTTCATATAAAATAAACTCTAATAAGTTAGTCAGACAGGATTTCCCTTTCATGAAGCCATGCTGAATTTGCTTGGTTAAATTATGATAGACTGCCCTGATTAACTTTGCTGTAATAAAGTGAGACTTCCTCCAAGTTTATTATTAATTTTAATAAATAACTCTGAAAGGGAATAGATCTGGAAAGCAGAAAAATGACTGACTTCAGGATAGCATCTCAAAATTCCTTTTAAAGAATTATCTGTGAATCTTCAACACGTTAGTTTCACATTTTAACTGCTTCTGGTTGGTCAGCTTGTTTGTTGCTTTCTTCAAGGCAAGAGCTAAAGGCCATTGTCCCATCTGCTGTTTGCAGAACATTCAGCAATAAAGAGCTGTTGCACCATATACATCACAACATTCTGTTGTCCATTTGTCAACTTGAACTCTGAGCAAATCTGTCAGCTTCTGATACTTGGAATCTTGTGGTCTGGAAACAAATCCTCTTGATGCCTTGTACTTAGTGACAGCAGGCACTCACCATATTTTCTTCGGTTTTGATTGGTCGAATATCCTAGTGTCAGTAAGTCAGCCTTTAGGGCACAGGTACGAAATTGCTGAGCTCAAAGTGTAACTTCTTCAAAGGATTCATTTTACACTTCAGACTATGGACAGCTAATGGTTTTATCTTGATACAGAATCTATGTGGAGGCTCCTTCAAGAAGTATTTGTTTCTAACTTTCACCAATGATCTGCAGGCACTTTATGAAATGTGATACTATATTTTACGCATGGTAACACATTGTCCAATATAGTTAATGTTCTTCACGAGAAACAAAAATCCCAAGCAGATAACTGCTACAAAATACAGAGAGATTTGTAGTGTGAGCAGGTAAATGGTACATTCCAAGTTCAGAAGAGTCCAAATCCAGATCGTTGAGAAACATTAACTGTGGCGGTGTGCCCCTTATTTGAAACTGTGAGCAATGTGTCTTCAAATTGGAAATGTTCAACTTCTCAGAAATCTTAAGAGAACTGGAAAGGCTAGCAGAATATCAATGTTACTGATCACCATTCCCTGAAAAATCTTTGAGAGAATGGATTAACTGGGCAGTGTGAATTATATTTCTGTCCCTTTGTGTTGTGGAATTTTGAATGTATTATCTTTAAGACAGAACTTTACCCCAAATTCAGGCTGGGGTAATATTGCTATTTACTCCTAAAGGAAGAAGACTTAATTGTTATGAAAATGTACATCTTGGATGATACATTTACTGTCGCACTGCAGTCAGCTGCCAAGTAACAAGGTATTAGTCCACCATCACCATTGATGAAGCTCCGGTATGTTGAGTCTGAAAATGTCATTATTTTGAACTTTTGTGAACAAGAAGATATAACAATTTGTTAGATGAGCTTGACTTCCACCCAAATAGGACACACTTCTAAAATGGCTGCAGCATGTAGCTGCAAGTGGTGAAGAGGGAGATGCACCATTCCAGACAATTCTAATCCCCGATACCACGTTTTTTTGATGGGGATTTCAGATAGATGAAGGTAAGATTAGATCATAGACAGGCAGATACATGTAGTGGATTGGGAAAAGCTCTCCTACTCTTTTTGGCCCACAAATAATATTTCCTGAAGCTATCTTTTCCTCCCATGAATTACTGAGTTTTCTGAGGTTGGACAAGTGTTAAACCTGTAGGGAAATTTAAATGTGAGGTCGACACTGTGATATGGTTTTCTGTATGTCAGGCATAACAGAGTCCCACACTCGTATTGAGACAGATATCGTGGAAGTTTATTAATGGTTAGTATGGCATCTACACTAACATGACATCTCAAGCTTACACATTATCTCCTAACTTAGCTGACTGGCTTTACAGGGAGAGCTTTTATACTAGAGTGTTACATGTGGTTGCATCTAGCTGTCTTAAAGATATAAAGTCTATCTGAAATAGACAATAGACAATCGGTGCAGGAGTAGGCCATTCTGCCCTTCAAGCCTGCACCACCATTCAATATGATCATGGCTGATCATCCTTAATCAGTATCTTGTTCCTGCCTTAATCCTTTCATAATCTTATATGTCTCAATCAGATCCCCTCTCAGTCTTCTAAACTCAAGGGTATACAAGCCCAGTCGCTCCAGTCTTTCAGCGTAAGGTAGTCCCGCCATTCCAGGAATTGACCTCATGAACCTATGCTGCACTCCTTCAATAGCCAGAATGTCTTTCCTCAAATTTGGAGACCAGAACTGCACACAATTCACCAGGTGTGGTCTCACCAGGGCCCTGTACAGCTGCAGAGGAACGTTTTTGCTTCTATACTCAATCCCTCTTGTTATGAAGGCCAGCATGCTATTAGCCTTCTTCACTACCTGCTGTACCTGCATGCTTGCCTTCATTGACTGGTATACAAGAACACCCAGATCTCTTTGTACTGCCCCTTTACCTAAATTGATTCCATTTAGGTAGTAATCTGCCTTCCTGTTCTTGCCACCAAAGTGGATAACCATACATTTATCCACATTAAACTGCATCTGCTATGCTTCTGACCACTCACCTAACCTGTCCAGGTCACCCTGTAATCTCCTAACATCCTCTTCACATTTCACCCTGCCACTCAGCTTTGTATCATCAGCAAATTTGTTAATGTTATTACTAATACCATCTTCCATATCATTAATATATATTGTAAAAAGCTGCGGTCCAAGCACTGATTCCTGCGGTACCCAACTGGTCACTGCCTGCCATTCCGTACAATAATACAAAATGCACTGCTACTTTCCTTTAAAGAATAGGAAACTTGTTTTGATGAAGATGTGGAACAATGCTCATCTGTACATTATCATTTTACATTAATATAATGCTTTAGCAGATGCATTATACAACCAGACTTACTCTTTACACAATAATACAGCTTGGCTGTAAATCTTTACTCTGGTGTGCTGTCTGTTATTGTGGATGAATCTGGGTCATACATCATAAATGCTTGGTTGTTGTTGGATGTGATATTTTCAAAATCAGAACCATCATATAGGATGATAAATGGTTGATAATGTACAACTCGGATGCTTCATCTGTTTTGTTGTAAGATTTGACCATTGTTGGTGCCAACATCGTCTGACCTTGGCTGGAGACAATGTCAAAGTATCTTTTCAGAATCCCCTGTATTTGTATAAAAGATTTCAAACACTGAAGCTTTGTCTGGTTCAAGTTGGCTTAGCTGTGTGTCTGCTTGTTGATAATTATTTTATACCATTTTCTCCCTTTGTTCCAACAATAATCTTGCACATGTGATTGGATGGTATGAGAGTGTGAGGAATGAACTATGCAGATCTGTTTTCCAGATCTAGTGAGGGTAACCACTGCCTTGAGGATTGGCACGTAGACTTACCGTGGCTATCAGAGAACCTTGGCAAGTAGCTTTGCATTTAATGATAATGATCAGTGCATACTGTGAGGCCATTCTTTTGAGAATAGTAAGGAGAGCATGTAATGTGCTGAATACCCCTTCTCTTGAACATATATTATTTTTTATTTAATCTATTTTTCTAATCAACCTGTTTTGTGATGTCATTACACAATGATGGAAGTAGGTGGGACATGAATCCACGTCTTCCAGATTAGGGGCACGCATGCTACCACTGCACCACAACAGGGCCCCTTGAATATGTGTTTTTTTTTAAATCTATTTTCCTAATCAATCTGTTCAGAGATATTATTACACACTTCAGATGCAGGTGGGATTTAGCCCAGGCCTCCCAGTACAGGGATTTGGATGCTACCACTGCACCATGAGATGACCCCTGAATGTGTATTCAACGGGTCCATTAATGTATTTCAGCTTGCTCTCAGGTACAAATTTGTTGAGAAACACCAAATGTACTAAATATGACATTTAATGTGTTAACAACTGTTAGTCTTGTAGTATATTTGATTTGTCTCACAAAAACATTTGGAAGTATCAATCACAATTATAGAACATAGAACATTACAGAGCAATACAGGTCCTTCGGCCTTCGATGTTGCGCCGACCTGTGGAACCAATCTGAAGCCCATCTAACCTACACTGTTCCATTCTCATCCATATGCTTGTCCAATGACCATTTAAAAGCCCTTAAAGTTGGCGAGTCCACAACTATTGCAGACAGTTCGTTCCACACCCCTACTGCTCTCTGAGTAAAGAAACTACCTCTGACATCTGTCCTATATCTATCACCCCTCAATTTAAAGCTATGTCTCCCCCTGCTAGCCATCACCATCCAAGGAAAAAGACTCTCACTGTCCAAGCTATCTAACCCTCTGATTATCTTGTATGTCTCTAATAAGTCACCTCTTAACCTTCTTCTCTCTAGCGAAAACAGCCTCAAGTTGCTCAGCCTTTCCTCATAAGGCCTTCCCTCTGTACTAGGCAACATCCTAGTAAATCTCCTCTGAACCCTTTCCAAAGCTTCCACATCTTTCCTATAATGCGGTGGCCAGAACTGGATGCAAAACTCTAAATGTGGCCACACCAGAGTTTTGTACAGGTGCAATATGACCTCATGCTTCCAAAATTCAATCCCTCTACCAATAAAAGCTGGCACACCGTATACCTTCTTAACAGCCCTATCAACCTGGGTGGCAATTTTCAAGGATCTATATACCTGGACACCGAGATCTCTCTGCTCATCTACACGACCAAGAATCTTACCATTAGCCCAGTAACCTGCATTCTTGTTACTCCTTCCAAAGTGAATCACCTCACACTTTTCTGCATTAAACTCCATTTGCCACCTCTCAGCCCAGCTCTGCAGCTAATCTATGTTTCCTTGTAACCTACAACACCCTTCGTCACTATCCACAACTCTACCAACCTTAGAATCATCCGCAAACTTACTAACTCATTATGCACCATAGCTTAATAGAAATTTTAAACAAAAAACTGAAAGAAATGAGGAAGAAGGGTCACTGAACCCAAAACATTAACTCTGATTACTCTCAACAAATGCTGCCAGACCTGCTGAGTTTTTGAAGCATTTTCTAATTCAGAATTTCATGTGATTGGAAAGGTTCTCTCATTTGTTGTGGTTGCTGGAGTTGACTTGTTTCACTTGACTGTCAGTTGATTAATGACCTTATTGATGTTGCTAATGTGATCTGTACTTGATCAAGCATATCTTGATGTAGAGCTTGTGGAATCATCATTTGTTTGCCTTTGAAAATTGCACTTCCTGTCTGAGTTCATCTTGGAATGGCCAAAAAGAATGTGCCTGCTCAGGAACTTATTGATTGTGTTTGGGCCAGTCACTGAAGGTTGACATGGAGCTTTTGCAGCTGGACATTATAGCCAAGTAGAGGGATGATTAACCAAATGATTGAGATTGATGTGGAGACTACACTCTAACCTGAATTTGACAACCTCTATTTGTCAGTCCAGTGAAATATCTTTGCTCTTAGCAGCATTTGGAAGCCAGCTAATAGCACAGGGAATATTCTTCTATGGGTCTGCTTTGTATTGTATTTCAAAACTGTACTCTTGGATCTTCACCACTAGATTTTATTGTCCTGAAGGTGCATTTATGATAGGTTTTTGACAGAATGTTTCCAATTGTTTATAGTTTCAATAATGACATTCTTGATGATTCATTCTGAAATGTCTGGAACCTTTATATTCCAAACACTAGAGTTTGCCTTTCTTGTTACAATACTGTGCCTGAGTTGTAGTATGGCCTTTCAAACCAAACACAATAAACTTTACATTTTGTAATGGACGCAATCTAAACCCTTTCTGTGATGCACCTCCTTCCAATCTGGCACTTTTGCAAGCAACATAATATTGAGGAAGAAACTTACTGGATGATAAGGCATTTGTGAGAAATTGGAAAATGTGCAAGTGAAGTGGCCTTCCCTCGTGTATGGTGTATTTTTGCAAAAAAAAAAAATTTGAGGTGGAGTTGCTTTGGGCTCAAAATTTCGAGTATGTAGTGATAAACAAATTGAACAAATTGAAACATCTTTGGAAGTCACCTTTGCCTGTAGTGTATGCAACTTCTATAAGTCTTCTATTTCAGTAGGATCAGATTTAAAACAATTTGAAGAGCAGGTTGATCAGAAGACATTGATTTGGCTCCTTTTGAAAAGCAGATGATGAGTTCCTGCAACTACTCTGAGCTGATGAAGGTTTATGTTATACTGATGTTTAGTTTTTCCAAGAACTATGATGTCATCTGTGATACAGAGACAATCTTCTCAATTCTGATTGGCAAGTTCAATATAGAGTCATAGAGTCCTACAACACAAGGTAGGCCCTTTGGCTCAAAGTGGTCAGTGCCAACCAAAATGTCCATCAACACCAAGCCCATTTCCCTGCACTTGGCCAATATCCTGCTGATCCTTTTCTATCCATGTATTTGTCCAAACGCCTTTTAAATGTTGTCAATGTACCCACCTCAACTGTTTGCTGGCAGTTCATTCCATAGTCGTGCCACCCTCTGTGTAAAGAAGATGCCCCTCATGTTCCCTTTCATTCTTTCCCTCTAACCTTAAACTGATCCTCTATTTTCCCCAACCCTGGGAAAATGTCCTTGATTCTCCAATCCGCGAAAAAAGACTGAGTACATTCACCCTATCCATGCCTCGCACAGTATTATTAGATTAGATTACTTACAGTGTGGAAACAGGCCCTTTGGCCCAACAAGTCCACACCGACCCACCGAAGCGCAACCCACCCAGACCCATTCCCCTACATTTACCCCTTCACCTAACACCACGTGCAATTTAGCATGTTGAAAAATGTGGTGCTGGAAAAGCACAGCAGGCCAGGCAGCATCCGAGGAGCAGGAGAATCGATGTTTCGGGCATAAGCCTTTCTTCAGGAGGCCAATTCACCTAACCTACACATTTTTGGATTGTGGGAGGAAACTGGAGCACCCAGAGGAAACCCATACAGACACAGGGAGAATGTGCAAACTCCACACAGAGAGTCACCTGAGGTGGGAATTGAACCTGGGTCTCTGGCGTGTGAGACAACAGTGCTAACCACTATGCCACCGTGCCGCCCCTATAAGATCCCCCCATAGTCTCCTATGCCCTAAAGAAAAAAGTCCTTGCTTGCCCGACCTCTCCCTATAACTCAGACCATTGAGTCCTGGTAACTTGCTTGTAAATTTCTTCTGCCCTCTTTCCAGTCTGATATCTCGTGTGATTATATCTTGTGTCATCATCCAACTCGCGGCACTACTGGATACGTCAGGTTCCAGGATTAAATCTGGCCTAATAGTTCATATTTTTAAAAAATATTAACATGGTGGCCATTCACTGAAACATAATCATGCAAGGTTGCAGAGTTTATTTAATAACAGAACATAGGTTTATTGCAGGAAAACAAAATCCAAACTAGCTATGCAGATATAAAACATGGTAGAAAAATCTTAAGGCATCCAGAAAAACAGAAAATCAACCTTTTCCCCAACACAACTAAACATAGGAAAAGGAGTAGGCCATTCAACCCCTCGACTGCCATTCGATGAGATCATGGCTGCTCTGTAACCTAACTCCATATTCCTCCCTTTGGCCCATGTCCCTTAATACCTTTGCTTTATAAAAATGTATCTATCTCCAATTTAAAATTAACCATTGACCCAGCATCAACTGATGTTTGTGGACCTTGTGATACAAGGTCTTGCACTTTGGAAAAAAGAATACAAGCATGGACTACTTTCTAAACGGTGAGACAATTCATAAAACCAAAGTACAAAGGGATCTGGGAGTGCTAGTCGAGGATTCTCTAAAGGTAAACATGCATGTTGAGTCCGTGATTAAGAAAGCGAATGCAATTTGTCATTTATCTCAAGAGGGTTGGAATATAAAAGCACCGTTGTGCTACTGAGACTTTATAAAGCTCTGGCTAGGCCCCATTTGGAGTACTGTATCCAGTTTTGTTCCCCACACCTCAGGAAGGACATAGTGACACTGGAGCGTGTCCAGCGGAGATTCACACGGATGATCCCTGGAATGGTAGGTCTAACATATGAGAAACGGCTGAGGATCCTGGGATTGTATTCATTGGTGTTTAGAAGATTAAGGGGAGATCTAATAGAAACTTACAAGATAATACATGACTTGGAAAGGGTGGATGCTAGGAAATTGTTTCCGTTAGGCGAAGAGACTAGGACACGTGGACACAGCCTTAGAATTAGAGGGGGTAAATTCAGAACAGAAATGCGGAGACATTTCTTCAGCCAGAGAGTGGTGGGCCTGTGGAATTCATTGCCACAGAGTGCAGTGGAGGCCAGGACACCAAATGTCTTCAAGGCAGAGATTGATAAATTCTTGATGTCACAAGGAATTAAGGGGCTAAAAACCAAAAGATCACTGTGACTTGATAGCTTAAATCCTCTTGTTCTGAAAGAGTTATCTGCAGAAATGGGGAGTGCACTGGGTATGAATTTCCCAAAATTCCTTAAATTTTAAATCAGTCCCAACAGATTAAGTTCATGACTGTTCAAAAAAGGAGGAAGACAGACAACAGGAAACTACAGACTGCTTAATTTGACATGAGTCATTGGAAAAAGAATAAAAATGCATTATTAAGGCAGTCATGTTTCTAAACTGAAAAGGTGATAGTAAGATCAGACAAGAGTCACCATAGTTTAACAAGACAGAAATTATTTGGCAAGTTTAACGGAGCAGGCTAAAATGTGGATGTGGTGCAGGATCATTCTTGATCGTCAAAGATATGACCATTGGTCAGTCTTGGGGGTGACCATTGAATAGAACCAACTGGACAAACTATTTGGTACTAGAGTATATAAGAGGTCAGGAGTTCTGTGTCAAGTAACTCATCTCCAGACTCCTCAAAGCCTGTAACTCACAAACCGGGAATATAATGGAACACTTTTCACTTGCTCAGATGGCGCAACTCCGACAATAACGAAGAACTAAGTACCACTTAAGTTAGAGCAGTTATTTGATTGGCAACGCATTCACCAACTTAAACATTCACTCTCTCTATCATTAGTTGTGGCAGCAACATATACCATCTACAAGATGTAATGCAGCAACCTTCAATGCTCCTTTGACAGCAGCACCCTTACCCACAGCATCTACTACACAGAAAGGAAAAGCAAGCAGATGTACAGCAGCATCCACCTACAAGCTTCCCTCCATGTCATACACTATCCTGACTTATAACTATGTTGCTGTTCCTTGATTGTCACGGGGATGAAAACCTGTAACTCCCTCTCTAATAAAATTGTGGATATACTTATATCTGATACTGCTGCAGTCAGGAAGGCAGCTCACTACCACCTTCTCAAGGACATTTAGGGATGGGCAATAAATGTTGACCTTGCCAGCCAGAATGAAATTCCACAATGATTATAAACAAAGGTCATGAACCTATTGAAGGTGAAGCAGGTTGGAGGGACTTTATTGTCCACTCCTGATCCTGTTACGAAAACCTGAGTCTGGTCAGAAACTGTGCAAGAGTTCAGGTAAGCAATTGAACCAGTAAAGGTCCAGTGTAAACACACTCATTTTTATGTGTACTTTTTTCTAGACTCAGCTGCTTGGATCCAACTCCACCTCTCAAGAGAAATTTGTGAAGCAGCTTGGAGGAATGATTTACTCAATCACAAAGGATCTTGCAACCATCTATTCTCTTGATATTTTTTGCAACTTTAATTTGAATATGTGTTCAATAATTGTAATCAAATAGCTATATTTTGTTTCACCCTCATTGCCGCAATACGCATTAAATGAAAATTGTGTTTCATTTTTGTATTGCACAGCTGAGACAGAGAGCAGCCAACTCATTTTAATCCCTTTGGTAATGGCACTCTGTGAAGCTTGTTAGAAACTTCAGGAGAGTAGCCTCATTTTCCTTGTTTTCTCCTGGGGAAGCGTTTCTGTTCTGCATGAGCCTTCCCTCTGATGTGATGACTCGGAAGAGCAACTCACTGTATGTGGCATTGTTGCTGAGACTTTACCATAAATCTATGTTTTGTTTTCAATTCTTCATACATTGTAAAGAGTCGATTAAAAATTCTTACCTCTGGTGCCTGGAATCATTTGGCTCGTGTCTGATTGTGGACCACAGCAGGAGGATTCAAAATGTGTTTTTTGTTGAAAAAGTTTATTCTCGTTTATTGAACAGCCTTTTTCTTGACATCGAATACGAAGGGTAATTTGGGAATGAATAAAAGGTGAGCTGAAACTAAAGTTCAAGTTAATCCAAATTCTCAGCTTTCCTTATGAATTATTGGTGCTGATGTCGTTTGCTGCATTGTTGTTTTTTTGTTAAGTTATCAATCTCCTCTTGTTAACTGACTGCAGGTTTGCTTTTGAAGAACTAAACCTTGTTCAATACCTGAAGGTCAACCTCCATGGAATGTCTTGGCTCTGACAGCTTGTATATATGAAGATAAATTAATAGCCATTCTAACCTCCCCTCTGGAACCAGACAACATGAGCCCCAGCAACTCATTCCATTCCACAGCCACAAATTAAGTTACTGTGATTCAATTTGCAAGTGGGATCCTTTATACTCCCATTCATCAGAAGAGATGGATTTTATTACACAGTTACAAAACTGCTGCCTGCTATAGTCACTCATGCAGGGGAAGGTATCATCAGTGTATTATGACATTTAATCAATGCTCACCAGCAGGCTGTGAAAAAGTATTAAACTCAAAGTTGCAATGTGTTCACAAATGCTGCACTCTCTGAAGTGAAATTCAGATCTTTATTTTAACCTGCATTTGTTTTAATTGGTTCTTTTGACATTTGTTTAATTTTGTCCTGGGATCTTTTAAAATGTTCAATTGAAAGGAACAGATCATTCAAACAAGCCTACATTCCATCATTGACTGCAGTTAGATTGGTCTATTCTTTTTGAAGTGAGAATTGTTCCTATTTATCACTGAGGAATTCCAGGGTCCCTCTAGGTCTAGTCTCCCACCAAAATGGAGCAAGAGCTTGCCACTCTTCCAACGTGAACTCCCAACAGTATCCAATTATCACCATCTTCTTCACCATACTGAACTTGTTCTCAAACTGAACAATTTCTCCTTTACTGTCAATTACATTCAGCAGCTTCTCAAGGCAACTAGGAATGGGAAATAAATGCTGGTCAAGCCTGCAATGCCCACATCCATTGAATTATTATTTTTTGAAAAAACAAGGCACTCAGCAATGCACCTGGATCTTCGGGCAAATCCAGCATATCAGGTTGGTAGACTTTAGTGAGAGGGAAAGGTGATATTGGACAGAGAAGGTGAGTGAAAATGGTGGGTTGGAGTTGCTGATTGGTCTGGGGGACACAAAAGGTAGGCAGCCCCCCCTTTCCAGATGAGAACTCACAAGGACAAACCTGTCCGGCCTCAGGTTGAAGGAGATCTCCTCTACTGCATCTTAAATTTCTGAGTGGAAGCAATGTAAGACCATGAAAAGGATATTAATTGCCCATCAAACGGCCTTAAATTGGGACATGGGTTGGTCAACCACCTGCCACCTCATCCAAATGCTCATAAATTTGCAACAGGGTCTGGTGGCTAGGCAGCAGATCTGCTGCTGATAGCACAGCACCTTGTTTCATGGGTTCACCCAACTGTTTTGTCACCTACACGTGGTCGGAAGACCACGCCTATTGTTTTTTGGTGTATCATTGATGAGCCATTGTGATCTTCTTTACACCATTATACTAATATACAAATCAGGAGCAGGAGTAAGAGGAGGGCATTCAGCATATCAAGCCTGCTCTGCTATTCAGTAAGATCATGACTGATTTGTTTGTGTTCCACATTCCCATCTATCCTCAATAATGTTTGACTTCCCCTGTCTAACAAAACTTCATTAACCTCAACCTTAAAAATATTTAATAACCTTGCCTTCAGAACCCCTGAGCTACAATTCCAAAGTTGCACAATCCTCTGAGAAAAAATAATTCCTGTCATCTCTGTCATCAAAAAGGTATCCTGTAATTTTAAAAGCGTCCCTTCATTCTGGACCAACCCACAAGATGAAACATCCTTACTCCATCCACCTTGTCCACACTATTCAGAATCTTATACATTTCAATCAAGTCACTCCTTACACTACTAAATTCCAGTGGAAACAAGCCCAGACTGTCCTTCCTATCCTCATAAGACAACCCACACATTCCAAATATTAATCTAGTAAACAGTCTCTGAACCGTCTCCAATGGAAATGAAGTAAAGAGACCAAAATTGCCACAATATTTGAGATTTGATCTCAACAGTATATATTTAACTCAAGCATAACATCCTTAAATTTATCAATTCCTATTATAATTAAAGTTAGCCTTCCTTGAGGCTTCTTATTCACTTACTGTTCCTGCATGCTAACTCTTTGTAACTCAGGCACTATAACATCTAGATCTCTTTACCCTTCAGAATTCTGCAGTCATTATCATTTAAGTGATACTATGCTTTTTTATTCTTCCTGCCCAAGTGAACAACTTCACATTTTCTGACATATTCTATCTGTCAGATATTTTGCCAAGTCACTTAATCTTTTGTTTTTATTCATTGCTGAAAATGTGTTGCTGGAAAAGCGCAGCAGGTCAGGCAGCATCCAAGGAACAGGAGAATCGACGTTTCGGGCATAAGCCTTTCTTCAGGAATGAGGAAAGTGTGCCCAGCAGGCTAAGATAAAAGGTAAGGAGGGCTAGGAAGAAATGTTTGTTTAGTGTATGGATTCTTCTGTGGATGAAGAACAGTAGAGGTCCTGAAGAAGGGCTTATGCCCGAAACGTCGATTCTCCTGTTCCTTGGATGCTGCCTGACCTGCTGCGCTTTTCCAGCAACACATTTTCAGCTCTGATCTCCAGCATCTGCAGTCCTCACTTTCTCCTGTTTTTATTCATTCACAGGATGTGAGTATATATGTTTTGGCCAGCATTTATTTCCCATCTCTAATTGGCTTTCATTTGGTGTGATGAGCTGCCTTCTTGAACCACTACAGTCTTTTTGGTATAGCTACCCTCTACAATGTAGTGAGGGATGGAGTTCCAGGATTTTCACCTGGTGACATAAGGGAGCAATATTTTCAAGTTGTTCCAGGATGTTGTCATTTGGAGCTTTCAGACATATATCTGCTGCCCTTGCCCTTCAAGATGGCAGGTACACACTGTTGCTACAATACAGTACTGGTGCAGAGTGTGAATGTTTGTGGATTGGTGCCAATAAAATGAGCTGCTTTGTCTTGAATGGTGTCAAACTCCTCAAATGTTGTTGGAGCTGCATTCATCTAGGTAAGCAGGCATTATTCCAACACACTCCTTCTGTCTTAAATGTAGGATTTGGAAAGTTGAGAGGTAAGCTATTCACTGAAGAATTCCTAGCCTCTGACCTGCTCTTGTAGCCACAGTACTTTTATGACTGAACCTGTGTAGTTTCTTGTTAATGATAGCCTCCAGAACATTGATATTTGATATTCAGTGAAGTATTGCCATTGAACATCCAGCGATGATGGTTAGTTTCTGTCTTGTTGGAGATGATTATTTTCTTGTACTTACATGTTACAAATCTTACTTGCCACTTGTCAGCCCAAACCCGAATATTGACTAGGTCTACACCATTATGCTCTTCCTGCACCACTAATCCAGAATCTGGTTTCCAGCATCTGCAGTCATTGTTTTTACTTACACCATTGATATGTCAGTTCACAATATACTTTCCTATCTATCTTTGTGCCATCCATAAACTTAACCATCTATGTCATTGCTATAAATTCTAAACACTTGAAGGCCTCATTAATTCAAATTAACCTGGTTATCTATGTGGAACATTATGAGAAATTGATAAATGTATCATTTATAATGCTGATTTCTTCTTCACAATTTTCCTACTTCATCCTGCCATTTAGGAAAAGAGCCATTTTGCATCTCTCCTTTTCTACCAGCCAACCATTCTTATAATCCCACAAATATATTATCCGAAGTATCATGAGCTCCTCTTTTGTGCTTTAACGGGGAACTTTGTCAAATCACAGTGTCATAGCATTGCACAGCATGGAAACAGACTCTTTGCTCCAATTTGTCCATGCTGACCAGCAGACTAAATTAATTCAGTCCTATTTGCCAGCATTTGGCCCCATATTCCTCTAAACCCTTCCTATTCATGTACCCATCTAGATGCTTTTTAATTGTTGTAATTGTACCACTTTTTCTTACACTCATACCACACATGCACCCACCCTCTGCGTGAAAAAGTTGCCCCCTTTAAATCTTTCCCCCGTCACCTTAAACGAATGCCCTCTAATTTTGAACTCTGCTACCCTAGGAAAATACCTTGGCTATTCACCCTCAACATGCCCCTCATGAATTCGTAAACTTCTATAAGGTCACCCTTCAGCCTCTGATGCTCCAGGGAAAATAGCATATTCAGCCTCTCCCTATAGCTCAAATCCTCCAACCCTGGCAATATTCTTGGAAATCTTTTCTGAACCCTTTCAAGATTATATCAGGGAGATCAGAATTGAATGCAGTATCCCAAAAGTTGCCTAACCAATGTCCGTTACAGCTGCAACATGACTTCCCAACTCCTGCACTCAAAGCACTGACCAATAAACGTCTTCTTCACCACCCCATCTACCTGCAAGTCCACTTGCAGAAAGTATGAACCTTTGTTTTTTGGAGACTCTACTACAGTATTTCAATGGTCTCCTCATTATCCAGAGCAGATGTTACACTTTCAACGATAATTTGCTTTTCACAAAACCATGCATCACCCATCTCCTCAATAAATCTCCCCTTCATTCATGTTTTTCCTTTTTTTTTGTAAATATATTTATTAGCAAATCTTTTTAACTTTACAAACATATAAAATTATTGAAAAGAACAATGAATAACAGATATCAGTACAATAAAAAGAAAAAAAACACAAATTACAGTACAACTGCTATCTACTAACTACTAACCTACCCTACACTGCAAAGCAGACCCTAACACTGTGCAAAGCAACACCAAAAAAAAAGAAAGAAAAGCAAAAAAAAACACAAAATACAGAACAGCTATGCTCGATGGAAAGCTCGCAAATAAAGGAACGGGAGCATTGTATATATACCTGTATTGACTCGGGAGACCCCTTCCAGGCCCCAGGGCTTGGCAAATCTAATCATCTGGTTAAACAAATGCCCAAGTTAATATAACTGACAAATCTATATCCAAATAACTCAAGTAGGGCTGCCTTGTCTTATAAAAATTGTCTGTTGTGTGATGTACCATGTTTGTAAAAAAGTCCAAGGGAATGTGCTCCATAATTAATTTCTGCCATCCCAGCAAGCCTGGCAGGTTCTCAAATACCCGATTCATCAGAATATTCTCCCCGTGTCTGCGTGGGTTTCCTCCGGGTGCTCCGGTTTCCTCCCACCATCCAAAGATGTGCAGGGTCAGGTGAATTGGCCATACTAAATTGCCTGTAGTGTTAGGTAAGGGGTAAATGTAGGGGTATGGGTGGGTTTCGCTTCAGCGGGTCGGTGTGGACTTGTTGGGCCGAAGGGCCTGTTTCCACACTGTAATCTAATCTAAATCTAAATCTAATCTAAATATTCTTCCATGCACAGTATGCAAGAATATTAAATAGTTTCTTCCCATGCCTGTCTAAAGATGGTAAATTTGGTTGACCTAAAAGGAGAGATATCGGGTCTACTTTGACTTCAGTCCTCAATACCCTCCCTATCTCTCCCGCCACAGCGCTTCAATAAACACAGAGCCTGTGGCATGTCCAGAAGCAATGGCTAAGAGTTACTGCACTTATTTTACTTTTGGGGCACACTGAAGATGCCCCTTTTTTAAACTTCACCAGACGGTTTGAGCCCTGTGCAGAACTTTTAACTGCATAGCGCATGTCCTATTACAAATTGAGATCTTTCGAGGATTCTCCCATATGTTCTCCCATGTTTCAGAAGAAACTCCCAGCTCTTGTTCCTAGACCTCTCATAAGCGGTTAATATCCTGCCAGGTCCTGCCACCAGCAGGCAATAGAAGGCACTAACTGAAAGGGTGCTTGTGGAACGTAGCAACAGCCTCTCTGTATCGGGCTTGGAGGGCTTAGTGAGAAGTGTAGTCTTCTTCTGGATGGAATCCCTAACCTGAAAAAATGGAAAAGATCTCTGCTGGGCAACCCGTATTTGCAGCTCAGTTGCTCAAAAGACATCATAACCTCCCCCTCAAACAAGTCTCCCAAACCGAAACTCCTCATGCTGCCCATAGTTTGAACCCTGAGTCCATCATCCCTAATCAGAACCCTGGCATGCCAACTATAGGTGTAAGTGGCGAAGTCTTGGATAAACAACCCTCACTCTGAGGCATCGCCCTCCATGCCTTGACTGTACTAATGACAATGGGGTTCTGGAAATGGTCCATAACTGTCCTCATCTTAGCCATGAATAACAGGATAATAAGAGGGCACTTTGCCTGGGAGGCCTCAATATCCAGCCATATTGTGTTTGGATCATTACCTGCCCAAATACAGACAAAGGACAGCAGGGAACTCAACTGATACCTCCTGATGTCTGGGAAATCAACTCCTCCTCCTCGAGGCAACTGCAATTTAGTAAGTTTGATGAGGGGCCGCCCACGATGCCAGACAAAGGAACCAAACCACCCCATAAGCTTCCGCAACATTGACCTGGGAAACATTATAGGGAGCATATGCAAGGGATAAAGCAAATGAGGAAGAACATTCATCTTAATGAGAGATATTCGGCCCAGCCATGAAATTGGAAGAGCCTCCCATCTCTGGAAATCTCGCCTAATATTGTCGAGCAAGTGAGCAAAGTTAGTCCGAAATAACAGATCAAACTTGGGGGTAATAAAAATGCCTAGGTATCGGAACCCTGCCCGTGACCACTTAAAAGGGAACTGAGGGCCACCTTCAACTTCTGGCACATCCTTAAGGTTCCCCAAAGGCATAGCCTCCGATTTTGCAAAGTTAACCTTATATCCTGAAATAGCTCCTCTCGCTCCAGCACCTGGATCCGACTGGATGAGGACTCCATTGCAGCTTCCGAGGCCTTAGTTCGACTCTCCACCTCCTCCAGCCTCTCCCAGAGGCCGTGGATCTCCTGCTCATGCTTCTGCAGCATGGATGCGATAGGTTGGACCTGGGCACGAATCTCCCCACGGATCTCCTCAATCGCAGCCCCAACTTTCAAGGTAAGTCTCTCCATCGCTGCAGCCAATTCCTGGGAGTCTGTCAGGTCCCCGGAGGGGGGGTGTCAGAAGAGGCTGCTGCTGCTGCAGTCTCTGGTGTGGTAGGTGCTGCAGGGGAGTGTCCTCCCTGCTGCTGTTTGCTTGCTCCTTTTCCCTTTGGCATCCTTCCCACTCCCAAATATTAACAAATATGTGATCTGTAAGGTTTTAAACTAATAATTTCACCACATAAGTTGGCCAAGGATGGCAAAAAAAACACCAGTATGTCTTGGCTGTTAGGCAGAGCTGTCTACAGCAGTTCTACAGAATTGCCGCCACCTTGCCGAGTCCCCTTTTGATTTTTTAACTCCTCCCCTTCCTTTCCCTACTTCTGTTCTTGCTTAAAACCTGTAACATCACAAATGTTTTACAATTCTGATTAAAGGTTATTGACCTGAAATGTTTATTGGCATTTCTCAATATAAATATTGTGATTGACGAGCTCAATATTTCCCATTCTGATTCTATTTTTTCAATCAGCAGTATTTCAGTTTTCTGTTTTAAAAGATTTAGGCCTAGTTGATGGTGCGGCAATTGTGAAGTCAAATTAGTACCGAGCAAGATTTTGATCTGCTCTCTTCTCAAATTTTAGCTTTCAATGTTCCTCATGCAGTCAATCTGCTACCATACACTCCTCCAAGCTCATTTCTGCATCTCTATTTTCTTTTTTCTTCCCCTCCCTTCCTTCCCACATTTATTCCCTAGCCTTTAATTCTTTTGGCCTCATTAATTCAAATTTACCTGGTTATCCACCTGCAACATTATGAGAGATTGATAAATCTATCATTTATAATGCTGACTTTTTGCTCACAATTTTCTCAATTCATGCTGTCATAAGTTTTGAACATATTTTTCAGACAAAGCTTATGATTGGAAATTACTATGTCACCATCTTCCTTTGGCTGTCTACTTAATTGCAGTTACTAGTCAGTAGTTGCTTTTGAAATGTGGATTTGTGGAGATTTCCTCTTAATTCTGCCAATATGTTATATAGAGAATGATGTTGGGGCTGTATATAACCTCACCATTTCTGGCAGAAACTTGGCAAAGGTACGTTACAATTCTTCAATAATACTCAGTGCCAATATAATCATGTTGGCTGCTATTTTAAACTCCTGACTTTATTCAGGGAACTGGGGTGGTCTTCCACAAGTAGGTGATTGCCTTATGAATTTCTGTAAATTGGGGTTAGTAAGGTCCTGACAGGATTTGAACCAGGCAGAATGTAGGTTCCACCTCAATTTCAACTTGCAAAGTAAAAATGTGAGGGACTGGTTTCATAAACTGACTGATTTACTGACCACAAAAACCACTTTAAGATGCAGTGACGACAATCACTTAAATACTAGTGATACAATTTCAAGGATTACAGCCAGAGCTTTATAGTCAAACTAATATAAAGTTAAGAAGAGCAGCTTTATTGTTGAAATATTTTTGACTTACCACAGTGGGCTTTTTTTAATGTTATTTTTACTGCACAATGGTTAATGTATAAGTGTGTACCTTAAAATATTCAATTCTAAAGTAGTATTCCATTCTCTATTATGTAGTCACTCTGACTGAGGTATAGCCATGAGTATAAATCAGTTTTCAGCTATGCATTCATTATCATTTATGAGGAATTTGACTGGTGATATATTACATTTAACCTTCATTAGCAGTTTTGGAATGATTGAAGAAGCTGAAATCTGGCTTATTGCCGAATGTTAATTCTTGGCAGCAGCTGCCAAATACTTGAACAGCAGAATGCATAGCAATGTTAATGCATGGTAAAGCACACCGGACACAAACTCTCTGTGGATTTTAGTCTGCTTCTGTATTCTTGAAAAAAACTTTAATCACTTTTGATATGAGTTCAAGTTATTATGTAAGTCAGACATAAGGAGATCCAGGTGAAGTTTTCATATAAGTAGGCCTTTACAAGGATAACTTTAACTTTTCTCACCCAAAGGAAAACAAACAATCTCAGATCAACTGTCCATTTTACAATCTGTCTGACTCTATAGTCACTAACTTCAATAGAATGTAAAATCAAATGGGATCTAAAAAGGGCAGCTTCGCAAGTTCAAATGATAAATCTCAGTTTGATTCTGGATTGGTGCTGATCTAAAAGGACACAACTCTGATCAGATGCAACATTTCTACCTGTTCTGAATTATAAAGTGTAATGGGATTCTACTAACTTTGCTGATAATGATATGGTTGTGTATTAGACTGTAAAATAGTGTTCCATGCTGCTGGAAGTAATGTATCTTGTACAGAGACAGTGACAGTTACCCCTCATTGTTTAACAGATCCACCAATGTTTCTAGTCTATAATTATTTGAATAGGGAGTGGACAGTGATTGCTTTATTAACTGTGTTTATCTATATATTTGTTCTAGTCAAATTGGGGACAATCCTGCTGATAAACTGATCGAATTTTCTACTTATTGAATTTGAAATGAGATTTATATTACAAAATATCAAGATTAATTGAGGTAAATCTACCCCATTCCTGATGAAAGGCTTCTGTCCGAAACGTCGATTCTCCTGCTGCTTGGATGCTGCCTGACCTGCTGTGCTTTCCCAGCAACAAACTCTCGACTCTGATTTCCAGCATCTGCAGTCCTCACTTTCTCCACACTTAGCCCACTGCCTTATATTTACATTTTATACTTGAAATTGTATATTTAAACATTGATACATAATCCTGCACTTCGCGCTTTAAATGAGAAATTATTGCGTTTTTATTCTTTCATGGGATGCGAGTATCATTGGCTCGGCCAGCTTTTAATACCCATTGCTAATTGCCCAGAGGGCAGTTCAAAGTCAATTGCATTGTTGTGGGCTAGACCAGGTGAGGATGGCAGATTTTCCACCATAAAGGAGATTAGTGAATCAGATGAGTTTTTGTTTAATGCTATTTACAGTGATTACAAGTTTGTTATGACGTCAGCTTTTTATTCGAGATTTTTTATTGAATTCAAATTTCACTACCTGACATGGTTGGATTCAAACTCTTCAAACGCAGATTAGTCTTGAGTTCTGGATTACTAATCGAGTGACATTAACGTTATGCCACCAACTCCCCCATCTCTGAATCACAACAAACATAGAAATAGAATAACAGCTTATTCATTATTTAAGCCAGTTCCAATCATCTTCTCCTACAGTAATTAACTTGACCAACAGGACCTGAAATCTAGTCTTCCCTATGGTTATTGACAATGTTATTTCTGCCTGCTGTTGGGAATAATTGCTATATTTGTACTAAATGTCTCTGGTTGCCTGTCTTTCTGGGAAAGGGTATTGCACGTATGTAACTGACTCCACAAAATACTCTGTGTCTTGCAGAATTTAACTGAGTATGATTAATGATTTTGTTTGGCAAAATCCTGACTATAAGGTCCAAATGGATTGAGTTAAAAGTTAAAGGACTCACCAGCCTAATAGTAATCATGAAATAGTGAAAGCAACTCCCAGGTAGAAATGAGAAAGCAAATTTATGAGTTACGCAGCAGCCACAGAATAATAATCATGGGAGATTTCAACTATACTTAAATAAACTGTCAGGAAGAAGTAGTGAAAGGAGGAAAGGGAATTGAATTTTCACAGTATACAGATATAGAGGAATTATTTCTCTCAGTATATTAGAAGTTCAAAAAGAAACACTGTTGGATTTTATGAACCAGAAAAAAAGTAGGAAAAGTGGCACATTGGCTCAGTAATTAGCACTGCTGCCTCACAGCACCAGGAACCAGGGTTCGATTCCAGCCTCAGGCGACTAACTGTGTGGAGTTTGCACATTCTCCCCGTGTCTGCGTGGGTTTCCTCCGGGTGCTCCAATTTCCTCCCACAGTCCAAAGATGTGCAGACCGGGTGAATTAGCCATGCTAAATTGCCCATCGTGTTAGTTGCATTAGTCAGAGGAAAATGGGTCTGGGTGGGTTACTGTTCGGAAGGTTAGTGTGGACTTGTTGGGCTAAATGGTCTGTTTCCGCACAATAGGGAATCAAACCTAATCTTAAAAAAAAGCGCAGAAGTGCATTTTTATCCTAGTGATCACATTCAAGATTAGGATTGTCAGTGACAGAAGTATGGCAGAGGCTAAGGTGTATGGAAGAGAAAATAACAATGAAATGAAAGTGATAATAAAGACTGCAAGTAGGGAAATAGCCTTGACAAAACAGGAGTAAGAAATGTCAGTTCTTTCCTGAAAAAAGGACAAATATACATCAACCTGATAGAAGTATATAAAATTATAAAAGGAATGGATAAGATGGATAGTTGGAATCTCTTTCCCATAGTGGAAATGTCAAATATGATGGGTCATAGGTTTAAGATGAGAGGGGGAAAGTTTAAAGGAGATGTGCAAGGAAACTTTCAGGGTAGTAGGTGCTTGGAGTGTGTTGCTATGGGAGGTGGTAAAAGCAGATATGAGAACAAAGTTTAAAATGCGTTTAGACAGACACATGAACATGGGAATAGAGAGATATAGATGATGTGCAGGCAGATGGGATTAGTTTAGAATAACAGGAATTGTGGGCCAAAGGGCCTGTTCCAGTGCTGTACTGTTCTATGCTATACTAAAAGCCAAAAACATGCTACTTCTGTGGTAATGTTTATGAATAAAGAACAAATTGATAAATAAAAAAAATCACAGAACAGAGTATAAAATAAATATTTAGATCCACGTATATTCAAGGAATCTAGGGAAGACATAGTGTAGGCACTAGTTTACATGGCTCTGCAGAAGAGGAATGAGTATCAGAGGATTGGCATACAGCCAACATTAGTCCTTGACACTTCAAGTGAAATAGAACAAAAGCTCTGAACTATAAATAAGTTAATGTGTCAGTGATAGGAAAGCTACTGGAATTCTACACTAAGAACTGTTAGAAGAGTCTCTGGAAGCAGAAAATATACTTCAAATTAGTCAGTCCAGATTCTGAAAGATTGTGTCATGCTTAACTAACCGGATAGAATTATTTTAAATAGATAACTATGGAACCTGAGGTGTAGTTCCAGTGCATAGGACGATGAGAGTAGAGAGGGCATGAACAGGATTTCACAGTCACAGGAATGTGCTGGCAGACAGCAAACTGGTTTGAAGTGTCCGAAATGAGGTAGATGAGCTTGCAGCATGGATGAATACCTGGGACTTCGATGTTGTGGCCATTTCGGAGACATGGATAGAGCAGGGTCAGGAATGGATGTTGCAGGTTCCAAGGTTTAGATCTTTTGTTAAAAACAGGGAAGGCTGTAAAAGAGGGTGAAGTGTGGCCTTGTTAGTCAAGGAGAAAGTGAGAGCTGCAGATGCTGGAGATCAGAGCTGAAAATGTGTTGCTGGAAAAGCGCAGCAGGCCAGGCAGCATCCAAGAAACAGGAGAATCGACGTTTCAGGCATAAGCCCTGAAGAAGGGCTTATGCCCGAAACAGCGATTCTCCTGTTCCTTGGATGCTGCCTGATCTGCTGCGCTTTTCCAGCAACACATTTTCAGCCTTGTTAGTCAAGGACAGGATAAGAGTGGGTGAAAGAACTTTTGATGAGGACCGGTCTACTGAGATAGTATGGGCTGAGGTTAGAAACAGGAGAGGAGAGGTCACACTGCTGTGAGTTTTTTATAGACCTCCACAGAGTTCTAAGGATGTCAAGGAGATGATCGGCAAAATGATTCTGGGTAAGAGTGAAAGGAACAGGTTGGTCATTATGGGGACTTTAACCTCTCCAACATTGACTGTAATTGCTATAACTCTAGTACGTCGAATGGATCATTTTTTGTCCAATGTGTGCAGGAGGGTTGCCTGACGCAGTATGTCGAAGGGTCAACAAAGGGGAGGCTACACTGGATCTGGTACTTGGTAATGAACCAGACCAGGTGTTTGATTTTGTGGTAGATGAGCACTTTGGAGACAATTACCATAATTCAGTTATGTTTAGTTTAGCAATGGAAAGGGATAGGTACATGCCACGGGGCAAAAGTTATTGATGGGGGAAGGGCAATTATAATGTAATTAGACAAGACTTAGGATGCGTAGAATAGGGTATCAAAATACAGGGGATGGGGACAATCGAAATGTGAAACTGGTTTAAGGAACAGATATTGCGTGTCCTTGATAGGTATGTCCCTGTCAGGCAGAGAGGAAGCGACAAAGTAAGGGAACCATGGCTTACTACACAAATTGCATCTCTTGTTAAGTGGAAGAAGGAGGCTTATGTGATGATGAGACGAGATGGTTCAAATGAGATGATGGAAATTTGTAGATCAGTTAGGAAGAATTTAAAGAGAGAGTTAAGAAGAGCAAGGAGAGGAAATGAGCAGTCTTTAGAGGGAGATTAAAGGAAAACCCTAAAGTTTTCTGTAGGTATGTGAGGAATAAAAGTATGACTAGGGTCGGAATAGGCCAGTCAAAGACAGAAATGGGAAGTTGTATGTGGACCCTGTGGAGATCGGAGAGGTGCTAAATGAATATTTCTCATTGGTTTTCACTCAGGAAAAGGAGAATTTTGTCGAGGAGAAGAATGAGATACGAGATATTAGACTAGAAATGATCGGGGTTAGTAAGGAAGAAGTGTTATCAATTCTAGAAGGAGTGAAAGTAGACAAGTCCCGTGGGCCGGATGGGATTTATCCGAGGATTCTCTGGGAAGATAGGGAGGAGATGGCAGAGCCTTTGGCCTTGATCTTTGAGTCATCATTGTCTACAAGTTGAGTACCAGAGGACTGGAGGATTGCAAATGTTGTGCCTTTGTTTAAAAAGGGCAGTAGAGATGAGTTGAAAATGAGTTGCTGGAAAAGCGCAGCAGGTCAGGCAGCATCCAAGGAGCAGGAGAATCGA
>NC_057735.1:25293976-25297999 GCF_004010195.1 Chiloscyllium plagiosum
AAGTCCCTCCTCCCTATCTTTTATCTTAGCCTGCTGGACACACTTTCCTCATTCCTGAAGAAGGGCTCATGCCCGAAACGTCGATTCTCCTGCTCCTTGGATGCTGCCTGACCTGCTGCGCTTTTCCAGCAACACATTTTCAGCTCTGATCTTCAGCATCTGCAGTCCTCACTTTCTCCCAGTAGAGATGACCCAGGTAATTATAGAGCAGTGAGCCTTACGTCTGTGTAGGAAAGATTGTGAAAGGATTATAAGAGATAGGATTTATAATCATCTAGCAAGCAACAATTTGATTTCAGATAGTCTCAACATGGTTTTGTCAAGGGCAGGTCATGTCTCACAAACCTCATTGAGTTTTTTTGAGAAGGTGGCCAAGCATGTGGATGAGGGTAGGGAATTTGACGTAGTGTACATGGACTTCAGAAAAGCCTTTGATGAGGTTCCACATGGTAAACTACTGGAGAAAATGTAGAGGCATGGGATTGAGGGTGATTAAGCAATTTGGATTAGAAAATGGCTTTCTGGAAGAAGGCATCGAGTGGTGATTGATGAAAAATATTCAGCCTGGAGTTTGGTTACTAGTGCTGTGCCCACAAGGATCTGTTTTGGGACCACTGCTGTTTGTCATTTTTATAAATGACTTTCACGCAGGCATAGGTGGATGGGTTAGTAAGTTTGCAGATGACACTAAAGTCGGTGGAGTACTGGACAGTGCGGAAGAATGTTGCAGGTTGCAGGAGGCATGGATAAACTGCAGAATTGGGTAAATGGAGTTCAATGCAGATAAATGTAAGGTGATTCACTTTGGGAAGACTAACAGGAATGCAGAATACTGGGTCAATGGAAGGATTCTTAGTAGTGTGGATGTACAGAGGGATGTTTGTGTCCATGTACATAGATCCCTGAAAGTTGCCACCCAGGTTGATAGTGCTGTTAAGAAGGCATACGGTGTGTTAGGTTTTATTGGTAGAGGGATTGCATTCCAGAGCCATAATATCATGCTGCAACTGTACAAAATGCTAGTATAGCGGCACTTGGAATATTGCGTATAGTTCTGGTTGCCCCATTACAGAAAGGATGTGGAAGCATTGGAAAAGGTGCAGAGGAGATTTACCAAGATGTTGCCTGGTCTGGAGGTAAGGTCTTTTGAGGAAAGGCTGAGAGACTTAGGTCTTTTCTTAATAGAAAGAAGAGGGCTAAGAGGGGATTTATTCAGACATAGAAGATGATCAGGGGATTAGATAGGGTAGACAGTGAAAGCCTTTTTCCTAAGATGATAATGTCAGCTTGCACGATGGGACATAGCTACAAATTGAGAGATGATAGATTTCAGACAGATGTCAGAGGCAGGTTCTTTACTCAGAGAGTGGTAAGGACGTGGAATGCCCTGCCTGCCAATGTAGTTAACTCAGCCACATTAAGGAGATTTAAACAATTCTTGGATAAGCACAAGGATGATAATGTGATAGTGTAAGGGGATGGGCTTAGATTAGTTCACAGGTTGGGCTTGTTCTGCGCTGTATTGTTCTATGTTCTATAATGCAGTTGATGTCTTGTAGATGGATCTTCAAAAGATATCTAATGAGTGCATGGTAATGAGAAGTTAAGGAGCAACTAGATAGAAAACAGGTTAAAATAGAAACTAGGGAATAGGAGTGAAGGTAGTTATTCAGAGTGGACTACTGCTCGGAACCTTGTTAATTTATATTTATTTATTATTCATATTGAAACATGACTTGTTAAAAAGAATTCAATATCAAAATTTGCAGATGATATCAACTTTGGGGAATGGGGGTGCAGAACATATCTATGGTGAGGAGGCATGAAACAGAACACAAGATAAACTTGCCGACTATCTTCCTAAGTAGCAAATTGAGTTCAACGCATAAGTGAGAGATTATGCATCTTGGTCAGGAAAATAAAAACGTCATCATCACCTTAAAACATAATGAAAACGTTGAATGAGATAGAATAGCAAATGAACCTGGGGATATGGGTTAACAAATCATTAAAAACAAACTTACAGATTCACCAATCTATTGCAAATGCTAACAAAACATTGGAATGTATTTCTAGATCAGGACTGCAATGAACCCGTGAGCTAAAGCTTTGGGGTCAGGAGTTCTGAGACACTAATGGCTGCCATGTTGTCCTGCCTCCCTGCCCTGTTCTTGCTATCATCTTCCCACCATCCCCACAATTCTCACAGAGACTTTGCAATAATTTTCAAATCTTGAATTATGAGAAAAACAATTGGGAAACACTGTACTTGATGGTATAGGATCCTGGATAGGCTACATTTGAAGTATTCTACACAGCTTTCTTCTCCATTTTACAAAAGGGATATGTAAAAGCAGAGGAAAAGTGTAGCAAAGATTTACAATAATGTTAATTGCGGTCAGAGATGTATCGGGAAAGGAGGTGGTGACCTAATACAATGGGTCTTGAAAATTATGAATGGGTTAAACAAGGTCAAAATAGTGGGAGGCTAAGGGCAATGAATACAAAATGGCCGCTAATAAATCCAATATGAAAATGAAAAGAAATGCATGAGAGAAAGGGAATGGAAAAAAAAATGCCTGAAGCAATTAAGGGAGAATTGGACTGAAGTTAATTACCCCTTGAAATTAACTAATTAAATAAACTATTTCTATGCTGTAAATATCTTAAAAATGCTTGATTAATCAAATTTTACCAAATAAATGTTAAATACAAAACATGTTACCCTTCAATTTTATTTAATGTCAGTCATATTATTTGAGTCTGATTCATGTAAGAACAACTCTTAGAATATTGCTGAGAAAATATCCCTTTATGTATATCTACACTGCCAGGACTAACATTTGAGATAGTTCTTTAGATGTACAAACTTGTCTTTTAACAAGAATGATGGTAGGGTGGGAGGGCAATGTAGAGTGGAGATGGTGTGGATCAGGTAAGCCAGGTCACATCTAATCTAATATAAACTCCTGATATACAGATGAAAAATGGTTTAATTTTTGCATTTTTAAAATCGTTAGATTTCATTGCAGAGTAAATATGAGTGTTATGATCCCAGCTGATGTTATTACCTGACAAATCAGATCCCAGAATGAAACCTGGTCGACAGATTATATTTTGTTTCGGTTTTAACAAAGTGGTCTCTCACCGAAACATAAGCATTTGGGTGCTGCAGATTTTATTTTAACAGTAAAAATTGAAGTTTATTTACAAAAGAAATGAAGGTAAGATAGAGTAAACCTAATAATCTACTTGAAGCTAAAAGATTTTTAAGAACACAGCAAATCCCATTAATCCCAAAACAATTCTTTGTAAATTGAGAAGAAAATCAACGCTTTTGTATAGTTTCAAGACAGTGCAAAATAGTAGCTAAAAATATCACTTGTGCTCTGCTTACCATAGACTCTTTGTCTCTAAGAACTTGGTAGGTTTAAATAATTTCTGACTTTAACTTATAGACTGGAGCTGCATGTGACTTTGTTATGGTTCTACTACACTCCTGAGCTTAAACATACACTCAGCTTTAAATTGCCTCTTCAGTGTTTTACCCCAACACTTCTGGTCTTGGACTTTTTATTCTAAAATAACCTCGTTCATTTTTTGCTTTCCTTCTCACAGGAGTATTGACCTGATATGCATCCTTATTCAAAGAGTTCACAGAACTTTTTTGAGGAAGTAATGAAGAGGATTGATGAGGGCAGAGCGGTAAATGTGACCTATATGGACTTCAGTAAGGTGTTCGACAAGGTTCCCCATGGCAGACTGATTGGCACGGTTAGATCTCACGGAATACAGAGAGAACTAGCCATTTGGATACAGAACTGCCTCAAAGGTAGAAGACAGAGGATGGTGGCGGAGGGTTGTTTTTCAGACTGGAGACCTGTGACCAGTGGAGTGCCACAAGGATCAGTGCTGGGTCCTCTACTTTTTGTCATTTACACAAATGATTTGGATGCAAGTACAAGACGTACAGTTAGTAAGTTTGCAGATGACACCAAAATTGGAGGTGTATTGGACAGCGAA
>NC_057735.1:25298091-25354787 GCF_004010195.1 Chiloscyllium plagiosum
TGGAAAGATGTTGTGAAACTTGAAAGGGTTCAGAAAAGATTTACAAGGATGTTGCCAGGGTTGGAGGATTTGAGCTATAAGGAAAGGCTGAACAGGCTGGGGCTGTTTTCCCTGGAGTGTTGGAGGCTGAGGGGTGACCTTATCGATGTTTACAAAATTATGAGGGCATGGATAGGATAAATAGGCAAAGTCTTTTACCTGGGATCAGGGAGTCCAGAACCAGAGGACATAGGTTTAGGGTGAGAGGGGGAAGATATAAAAAAGACCGAAGGGGCAACTTTTTCACACAGAGGATGGTACGTGTATGGAATGAGCTGCCAGAGGAAGTGGTGGAGGCTGGTACAATTGCAAAATTTAAGAGATATTTGAATGGGTATATGAATAGGAAGGGTTTAGAGGGATATGGGCTGGGTGCTGGCAGGTGGGACTAGATTGGGTTGGGATATCTGGTCAGCATGGACGGGTTGGACCGAAGAGTCTGTTTCCATACTGTACATCTCTATGACTCTATGAATCTATAACTGCTTAAGATTTAAAGTAAAGCTAAAGAAAACATCTCTCTCTAAACTATGTTGTTTCCTTTAAGCATAAAAATAATCCAGAAATCTCTAACAAGCCTTGTGGCTTGTTGAGTTACAAAAGAATCGAAGAGAAACAATTAAAAACTATTAATGTTGCACAAAAACCCACTGATTTTAAATCCCCAAAAACATTTTAAAAGAAATCACCATGGATACAAAAATACTTATAAATTAATTAATAACTTCAGACACACAGAAAATTCATGTCAAAAACTCAAAATCCCAAACCAAACTTGCAAGAAAGGGCATTAAATGTACATGTATATATATTCACATTTTACATCACACCTTCCCACAAAGAAAAATTAAAATGTATCTTAAAGAGGTGTTTTCATTCTTCATTAAAAATTAATTTGTAATAATCATATACTAAAATCTTTCTAACAATATCAAAGGGTTGTGGTTCTATGTAAGTAGCAGTATATTCCATTTTGTTGCGAATGTAACTTTCATAATGATATACAGTCAGCACAGGATTCAATATTTCTTTATCAACAGTTAACATCTTGGCTGATACAAGGTCAGTTTCTTTCAAAAGAGGCCATTCAATCTCCATCTTATCATCTTACATTAAACAGCCCCAACACTGATGTTTCTGGCATATACAGCTAGTTAAAAAAGCTTTGTATAATTCAGCATGGCTATTAATTGTATTATTATCAATACATCTTTCAAATTTTCAAAAGCAATTTGATAATCTTGTATCTTTCAAGTTTTTCAACATCTTTTTACAGGTATAATGATCATGCTGCAGTTTGGAACAAACTTGTGATAAAATCCACTTGTACCAACATGACGTAAGATTCCAGATTTCATATTTCATATTTGGCAATGGAAAATTCAAAATAGCCTGTACTATTTTTCTCCAGGTGCTGTTTGGCCTTGTCTCACACTAAACCCAAATAAGTCAACCAAGCATTGGCAAATTCACTCTTAGCCATTTTTATAATTAAACCTTGCGTTGGCAGGGAGGATTTGAGGGACTGAATATAATCCAACATCCAATTATTTTCTTATAGTAAGGTGTTGCTGTTGGGACAGATGGGATTTTGTTCTGTCTTGTGTTTTGAAATCTTTCAATTTGTGATATTTTACACATATATATATATGTATATACTGTGTAATTTGTTTTATTGTTAAGATTAAGCCTACAGCATTGAATGCTGAAAGACCAACCCATTACATTTTTTTTTAAAATGATGTGTTAAGTTAGGTTTCATTCTGGGTTTTGACTCATCCAGTAATAACATCAATTCAGAACATAACAGTCAAAGGTAGGCTTTGACTGCTGCAGTGTACTATGTGTTATGCATTCCCCTAAGAGCAATTACCACTGAACATTATGAACAAGTGAATTATGAGACAGAGAAAACATTATGACTGCCCTATTATTGCAGCAACCAGAACTATTGAGGTTTGATCCAAGCATACCCTAAAAACATTTTTGAAATCTTACCAAAGCTTTAACCTTCAAATTATGGTGTGACTTACCAACATATAAATAATTGATTTTTTTTCATCTCAAACTCTTTACTCTGCTTTCGAATAATGGCTTTCAGAAAAGTTGTTAATGACTCCAATAAAGTGGTTAGTCATTTGTCAGAAATGTATCATGATATGATACATAGTGTTATATACTCAATAAAATCAGCGAAACTAACTTTAAAATAATCTCAAAGAATCTTACAAAATGACTCCCAGAATAATATGACTCCCTTCGTGTCTTATATCGGGACCATAATGTACTTCTTTCAACAAGTAATCATGAAATCTTCTGAAATTTTAAGAACCTTTTTGAGGTCAAACAAAATCTCTTTAACAATGTTTCTTCTAGTGGTCTAAGCAACTTTCCTATCTCACAAAAAATCCCAATAGAATGATAGCCATCCAAGATTATGTATGAACCGGTTTAAAAAATGCTAATTACCTCTACTAAATGACAATGGATTGGTCTGTGTCCCAGACTTAAGCTAAGCCAATATGTCATATGAAAACATGATTTGACAGCTTTGGAATAACAACCATTATAGCCTTTGATCTGGCTGTAAGCAAGCAGTTTGGGCAGAGACCATCAATAACATCTTGAATCAGTCGCCACTTCTGAAAAATGAGACAGAGTAGGACATTTGGGACTGCATTGCTAAACTAGGCTACCAAGAGACACAGCCTGCTATGCTGTAAAAGTGAAGCAAAGGAGGCTTCACTCACCCAGGAGTGGTGAGAGGCAAGAGCCTAGTAATATTTTATTAGACTATTAATCCAGAGACCCAGGCAGCATTCTGGGGATCTTGTTTTAAGAATCCCACTGCAGATGCTAAAATTTGAATTCAATAAAAAATCTGTAATTAAGAGTCTAACAATGATCATGAAACCATTGTCAATTATTGGAAAAACCCATCTGGTTTACTACTGTCCTTTAGGTGAAGAAACTGCTGTCCTTACCTGGTCAGGCCTACATGTGATACCAGGCCCAAAGCAATGAATTTGACTCTCAACTGCCATCTGGGCAATTGGGGATGGGCAATAAATGCTGGTTTAGCCAGTGAAGCCCATGTCCATGAATGAATTTTAAAAAAGGATCTATCCTGTCCAAACCACTTGTAATAACAGCATTGCACTACTTGTCTACATTAGCTGTTGTAATTGGTGGATCTGACTTTAAATTCTCACTGTCCTCATGTGAAAGAGAATCTTTAACCAAATCTGCAATGATAGTAGAGAATGAATTTGTTTTCAACTTCAAATGTAACTTTCATCTTTCCATACTTTCAATAATTGTATCTGACTTTTTGATGCTGGGTTTGTCACTTTGTACTTAAATAACCCTCAGCCATAAAGTATAGCAAAGTAACCTTTCAGCTTGTTTAAACAATGAAGCTGTGTGGATAGTTATTTAATTTTTCAAGTGCTGCAATTGAAAAATAGTTTGAGCTTAAACTGTCAACCTGATTGGTGTGGTTGGGATGCATTCATATGTTACTACCTAATGAAGTAATTACAGGATCAGCTGTCTTAATTTTGGATCGTGATTTAGTTTGACATAGATTTATAGAGTCACAGTGATGTACAGCATAGAACCAGTCACTTCGGTCCAACTTCTCTATGCTGACTAGATATCCTAAATAAATCTAGTCCCATTTGCCAGCATTTGGCCATATCCTCTAAACCTTTCCTTTTCATGTACCCATCCAGATGTCTTTTAAATGTTGAAATTGTAACAGCCTCCACCACTTCCTCTGGCAGCTCATTCATACACATGCCATCCTTTGCATGAAAAAGTTGCCCCTTAGATTCCTTTTAAAACTTTCCCTCTCACCCTAAATCTATGCCCTCTGGTTCTGGACTTCCCTGTCCTGAGGAAAAGACTTTGACTATTCACCCTATCCATGCCCTTCATGATTTCATAAATCTCTGTTAGATCACCCCTCAGCCTTCGATGCTCCAGGGAAAATAGCCCCAGCTGATTCAGTATCTCCATATAGCTCAAACCCTCCAAACCTGGCAACAACCTTGTAAATCTTTTCTGAACCCTTTCAAGTTTTACAACATCCTTCCAATAGGATGGAGACCAGAATTGCACTCAATATTGCAAAAGTGCCCTAATCAATGTCCTGTGCAGCCACAATATGACCTCATAACTCCTATACTGAATTCTCTGACCAATAAAGAAAAGCGTAACAAAAGCCTTCTTTACTATCCATCAACCTGAGACTCCACCTTCAACGAACTATGAACCTGTGCTCCAAGGTTTCTTTGTTCAGCAACACTCCTCAGGACCTTACCATTAAGTGTATATGTCTAGTCCTGATTTGCCTTTTCAAAATACCTCACATTTATCTAAATTAAACTTCATCCGCCACTCCTTGGCCCATCTGATCAAGATCCCATTGTAATCTGAGGTAACCCTCTTCGCTGTCAACTACACCTCCAATTTTAGTGTCATCTGCAAACTACTAACTATACCTCCTATGTTTACATTCAAGTCATTTATATAAATGACAAAAAGCAGTGGACCCAGCACCGGTCCTTGTGGCACTCCACTGGTCATAGGCCTCCAGTCTGAAAAACAACCCTCCACCACCACCGTCTTTCTTCTACCTTGGAGCCAGTTCTGTATCCAAATCGCTAGTTCTCCCTGTATTCCATGAGATCTAACCTTGCTCACCAGCCTCCCATGAGCAACCTTATCAAACGTCTGACTGAAGTCCAGATAAATCACGTCCACTGATCTTCCCTCGTCAATCCTCTTCATTACTACTTCCCAAAAACTCAGTCAAGTTTGTGAGACATGATTTCCTATGCACAAAGCCATGTTGACTGTCCCTAATCAGTCCTTGGCTATCCAGATACATGTAAATCCTGTCCCTCAGAATTCTCTCCAACAACTTGCCCACCACTGATGTCAGATCACCAGTCTATTGTTCCCTGGCTTTTCCTTACCACCTTTCTTAAATAGTGGCACCACGTTAGCCAACTTCCAGTCTTCTGGTACCTCACCTGTGATTAAAGATGATCCAAATATCTCAGCAAGAGGCCCAGCAATCTCTCACCTAGCTTCCCACAGAGTTCTAAGATACATCAGATCAGTTCCTAGGGATTTATAATCACGTTTATGCATGTAAGACATCCAGCACCACCTCCTCTGTAATATGGACATTGTTCAAGATGTCACCATCTGTTTCTTACATTCTGTACCTTCCATGTCCTACTGATGCAAAATACTTGTTTAGCATCTTCCCCCATCTCCTGCGGTTCCACACACAGGCTGTCTTGCTGATCTTTGAGGGGTCCTATTCTCTCTCTAGTTACCCTTTTGTCCTTAATGTATTTATAAAATGATATTACATTGTGGCTGTCATCTCAGATCAAGTATGTCATTTTGGAATTGAAGTCATTTTTATTAGCTCGGAGAGTTAACAAAATCTGAAGCATCACATTTCCAAAAGATTATTTCTTCTCTTTTCAGAACATGTCCAACATTCAACCTGGAAAGCATGAGTCCTGAAGAAGGGTTAATGTCTGATACATTGACTTCTCCATCTCCTGATGCTGCCTGGCTTGCTGTGTTCTTCCAACCTCCTGTTTGTCTACTTTGCAGGTTTTTTTTTGTCTCCAAGCATGTAATTCTTGTTTTGCTAATAGTCCATGTATTATTGAAATTTTACCTCACATGTTAGTGAACAAGTCTTTGTGAGAACATTATATGTCTTTTTTTTGTACACATATTGGGTTACAAGATTTGTTTAGTTTTGCTCCATTTGGTTAGCATATAAAGAATCTGTTGAGTCAATATCAGAACTACATGAGGTGACACAGGACATTAATACAATAAAGAATATATTCATGAATGGTATTTCAATTTAAACTGGAATTGCAGAAGAAGAGGGCATAGGTACAAGTAGATAGGTTAATTCTGAATTCATGCTCGGAAATATTTTCTCAGAAAAATGTAAAGAATAGTATAAATCTTTTACAATTATTCATATAGGCTGATAAAAGAAAACGTTTAAGAATGTTTCAAGAAGCAGTTAGAAGTTATGACGCATTGTAACCTGCTACAAAAAGATGAGCTATTGGAATTGAATGGGTTCCTGATGTTGTGTGTCTCATTTGTTTTTGGAATACAATTCTTTAACATACTGCTCCAAAATTCCTCAGTGTATGATCTTGATGTGACAACCTATTGATAGTCTGTATTGATCTCATTAAGCTTCTGGGGTCAGTGAGTGAACATGTATTGTGTAATACACATGTGGGCTAAAGCTGTATTTTTTTGGCAAACCCCAGTGCCCACCTGTTCCAAACCAATGGAAAGTTGAGCTACCATTTGTCTGCCATTGGTGTACTCTGCAACCCCTCCACTCCTGCCCGGTACCAATTGGCGCAGTGTCAAATTTTATTTAAGTGAACAAATTTCATCAAGTGCTCAGGACAATGGTGGAACCCACTTTTTCTCATCTGGGAGCTGGCATTCTCAATTCATTTGGTGTTAAGTATTCCAAGGTGTACTGCAATTGATCCAAGTGAGTCAGCACACCCATTACAGAGAGTTCCCTGCCTTGACTCCTGAACAATATTTTCGCTGTAAGGAAAAGGCAGCGATTCCAGCCTTTGCAAAGATTATTCCAAATTTCCACAAATGCCTGAGACCCAAAATAACTTGGTCTTTATTTTTATTTTTCCTCAAGGGTTTCTCACCAGATCCTTAGGGAATACTAGATCCACTTTCTTTTTCTGTTGCACATTCAGCAAGATTTTCCTATTCCCTATCAGTACAATGCTGGATTTGGTGTAGGCAGAGGTGAGGAAGTATCGATATATATCTGCCTACTGAGGACTGGTTGGAAACTTTGACAAGAACACTCTTCCAATCCTCAATTACAGAAGGAACAAAACTATAATTTTCTTCAGTTTCTAGCTGTGTGTACCGCAATGCACCAATCAATCACCATTTATTATTTCTAGTGTTCACACTGTTTGATTTTCAATATTAAAGTACTAAAGGTCAAAAGTAATTCGAATCTGCTTCAACGAATTATTATACAATGCAAGCAAGCAAGCAACTGCTCGTTTTCAACTAATAAAACCTGCAAAATTTCTATTATTTTTGTGAAGTTTCTGACTGCACCAATATATTCTGTATATTGGTAACATATTGTTGTCTAGTCAATTGTCAAGCAAGAGTAACAAATATATTTATAAGAACTTGCAATTAGATTAGATTACTTAGATTAGAAACAGGCCCTTCGGCCCAACAAGTCCACACCGACCCTCCAAAGAACAACTCACTCAAACCCATTCCCCCACATTTACCCCTTCACCTAACACTATGGGCAATTTAGCATGGTCAGTTCACCTAACCTGCACATGTTTGGACTGTGGGAGGAAACCGGAGCACCTGGAGCAAACCCACGCCGGGAGAATGTGCAAACTCCACACAGACAGTCGTCTGAGGCAGGAATTGAATCCGGGTCTCTGGCGCTGTGAGGCAGCAGTGGTAACCACCATGCCACCATGTTAATTATCACAAATTAATCGAATCTAATTAATATACAGACTCCTGATATGATTTTTCTGGATTGAAAATTAAAATTGCAACACTTCGCCAGATGATGTTGAGGAATATTGTAGAAGTTATGCTGTGTAATATTATTTTTAGTTATTTATTCACAGGATGTGGTTATCACTGGCTAGGCAGCATTTATTACCCATCCCTAATTGCCTAGAGGACAATTAAGAGTCAATCGCATTGCTGTGGGTCTGATATCACATGTCAGCCTGTCCAGGTAAGGACAGCTGTTTCCTTGCCTAAAGGACATTAGTTATTCAGATGAGTTTTCCCAATAATCATCAATGGTTTCCTGGTTATCATTAGACTCTTAATCCTAGAATTTTGGTTGAATTCAAATTTCACCATCTGCACTGACAGGATTCAAACCCGGGTCCCCAGAACCTTAACTGGGTTACAAAGTCTACTTTTTAAAATAAGTGTTATGAATTGAAGTGTTATTAACGTAGGAGGAGGATAAGCCTTTTTTCTTTCTTCTTCTTCTTAAGTTCCCTTCCAACATATGCACTCATGAGGCATATGAAGTAGACAAAGCACATGCTTAAATCCATCTCCAAATCTATGTTTGCTGAAACTGGTTGCCAGTGTTATAACGACCCACAGCTTCAGAAAGCCTCCTCTTCCCCATCTTCTCAAGGGCATCTAGGTATAAAAAATAAATGCTGAATCATCTTCTTTGATTACTACTTCAGGTCATGCACAGATAGTCGGAGTTCTCTTATGGAGGAACATTCCAGCAATGTTGAATGAATGAACAATATATTTCTGATTTACCATCATGCATGACTTTGAGGGGAACTTGCAGCTAATAGTGTTCTCACAAACGTTCTGTCCTGGTCCTTTTAGTGCAGCACTTCCCAATCTTCACTACCACTGTGACACCATATTGCTGATTGAAAATTGTCGATTGAAGATTGTTGTGATTTCTCAGTGAAAACTGAGAGAGCAGAATGGGGGGAGGGGGGTGGGAGACTATAACCTAGTGTCATGTGATTTTTGACTTTGAAGAAAGCCTAGTCCTGTTCCTTATTTTCCATTTCTTGGTTTCTCTTTCACACTTCTTGTTCCAGAGCTCCCCACTGTTATTTTTTACTCTATGGTACATGAATGAAGGGAAGGAATGTAGTTTGGTAACTGATATTAAGAATTAACCTGCAGAGGCTCTCACACAATTGTTTGAAACAAGACATCGAACCTATATATAAGTATCCTTTAATCAATTTCAAAGTAAGAGGCTCTGTGAAGAAATTAGATTCAAAGCTGAATCATATGAGCTAGAAATCCTTGTGGCATGACTGGTATTAAAAGCAGAAAACTTTTGTTATCCATATGCAGAAGTCAGAAGGCCTACACAGCCTAGTTTCATCATCCCAACCCTGAAATGGAATAGTAGTAATTGCAAAGTCAAATTGCAAGTAATATGAATGAAATTATTGAAGACCTTTCAGAGATGCAACATTGAAATTCATGAGTAGCTTTACCATGATATTTTCCAGAACTGCTTTCTAAAATACAGATTTTATTTTAAGGGTTCAGTGTGATATGGGGAGAGAACTAATACTGAAACCTGATGAAGGTTTACAAATACTTTTAGTGATTTGATTTGGAGATGCCGGTGTTGTGCTTCCAATTAAACCTGTTGGACTATAACCTGGTGTTGTGTGATTTTTAACTTTTCAGTGAAATGATTGTTAGCGTGTTGATTGACTGCTTTTTATTAAAAAAAACAAACTTTAGACTGTAAGGACCAAATATGGATTACTTTGCACATGAATGTGTTTGTACATGTGATTATGTAACATTTGTTTTTGATGCTTTCATAATTTGACATAAAATAGTGAGAATCTATTTTCAAATATTGATTAACATTTTTAAGCCCAGTTTTACGACATAACAGAATCACTCTAGTGACTACTTAAATAAAATGGATTGTAATGGAAGATAATTATGTGGTATTATTGATATATGCTCATTGCTAAACTGCCAAACTCAGTTATTAGATTATAGTATAGAAACAGGCCATTTGGCCCTTCAAGTCCACACCGACACTCCGAAGAGCAATCCGCCCAGACCCATTCCCCTACCCTATATTTACCCCTGATTAATGCACCTAACACTATGGATAATTTACCTCACCTGCACATCTTTTGTAATGTGGGAGGAAACCGGAACATCCAGAGGTCACCCACACAGACACGGTGAATGTGCAAACTCCACACCGGCAGTTTGTTGAGGCAGGAATTGAACCCAGTCCATGGCGCTGTGAGGTAGCAGTACTAACCATCGAGCCACTGTGCCACCCTCTCATTATGTCAGACTATGTTTGATAACATGGTACTGAAATCTGCATATGTAATGTTTCAGAGATGTTTTTTCTTATGTTTCTCTGGTGTAGGGTATAACTAAATAGAAATAGTTGTAATTTTTCATTAACTTGCTTGGAGACTCTTTTTTTGTGTGTCAAGAATACCCCCACCCATCAACCCTCATGTTACAACATTGTGGCAGTGGTATGCAATCTATTTGTAAAGCTCCTGGTCGATTCTATGAACGGTGCTAAATCAAATAAACAGTCAAACAGATAGGAAGAATTTGAGGTAACAAAAAAAGCATAAACACAAACAGTTAGATATACCATGGCTTCCAGTTAATGCTGTGGTAAATCAAGAAGCTGCCAGACAGACAGAAAATATTCATGAACCTCCCATGGTGTTGAGCTGATTGAGTAATTGAAAGACCCTATTGACTGCCCATTACAGAAATGCAGACCATGGTTAAAAAAAAAGCCATATCCTCGACTGAATCATAACGGAGACCTCAGCCAAACCTTGAACTGGATCAAGTGGTGCCATCAAGGCAACATTGCATCACCATCTTGGAGCTGAAAATGTGTTGCTGGAAAAGCGCAGCAGGTCGGGCAGCATCCAAGGAACAGGAGAATCGACGTTTCGGGCATAAGCCCTTCTTTCGGGCTTATGCCCGAAACGTCGATTCTCCTGTTCCTCGGATGCTGCCTGACCTGCTGCGCTTTTCCAGCAACACATTTTCAGCTCTGATCTCCAGCATCTGCAGCCCTCACTTTCTCTCATCACCATCTTGGACTCAGCCAGGCATAAGATGAGGTCCAGATCAATCAGTTCCGGTCAGTGCAGTGCAACAACTTGAAACTCCTGACAAAACCAACAGCATTGCAGAGAAGAAAAATGTACAGGAATGCTGAAGTCGCGACTGGAATCACCTCCAAGTTAACCCCTGGGAGACAGGGAAGAGAATCTGGCAAAGGAACAGGAAACTCAACAAAAAATGAAGAAACTGTAAGTGATGCAGGCTAATTGTAAAATTATTGCAAATTGTAGAAGCACTGATAGCGAAAGTGGCCATGACAGAAGAGCAAGATAATGAGTTATGAATTGCTACAGGAAGCTAAATCATAAAGTAAAGAGAAAATCAAAAGATTTGTAAAAGTGCCCATGGTAGTTGAATTACAAATGAAAGACCGTGAAGCATTAGAGTTTTCTGAGGACAGCAAATGGCCACACTACCCAGGAAGCTTTGAATTATGAAGTGAGAAAGGAATCTATCATGCACAAAGGAAGTTTCAGAGCTTTGATACAGACTTATGAGCACTGAAGCTTCAGTAACATGGACAGTACCTTACCTCTATTGAAAGAAATCAGCTGTAAGTGAGATAGGGTTATTACAATTTGAAAAGGGCATTAAAATTAATTTAATACATCCAAATAAGAATTTAACTTCAGAAGCAGCCTGCCAAAAGGTGGTTCAAAAAATTTAACCTGACCATCAAATAAATCTGAGGTGAATGAGACTCTTCAGTATAAGCTGGAACAAGTCAATATTGACAATTCTGATATTAATAATCTATGGAAATATAAACTAGACTCTGCAACTGATTCTCACTAGTAAGCTTCGGAATAAATCAAATTTATTTCAGTAAAGGTGAAGGGGAGGTGATGGCATTACTGCAAAATTATTCATCCAGAAACTCAGCTAATGTTCTGAGGAACAGGGTTCAATCCTGCCATGGCAGGTAGAGTTATAGAGTCATTGAGATGTACAGCATGGAAACAGGCCCTCTGGTTCAACCTGTCCATGCTGACCAGATATCACACTCAATCTAGTCCCACCTGCCAGTTCCCGGCCCATATCTCTCCAAACCCTTCCTATTCGTATACCCATCCAGATGTCTTTTAAATGTTGCAATTGTATCAGCATCCATCACTTCCTCTGGCAGTTCATTCCATCCATGTATCACCCTCTGGTCTCTTTTATATCTTTCCCCTCTCATCATAAACCTATCCCCTCTGGTTCTGGACTCCCCCATCCCAGAGAAGAGACTTTGTCTATTTATCCTATCCATGCCCCTCATAATTTTTGTAAATTTCTATAAGGTCACCCCTCAGCCTCCGACACTCCAGGGAAAACAGCCCCAGCCGGATCAGCCTCTCCCACAGCTCAAATCCTTCGACCTTGGCAACATCATTATAAATCTTTTTTGAACCCTTTCGAGTTTCACAACATCTTTGCAATAATAGGAAGGAGAACAGAATTGCATGCAATATTCCAACGGTGGCCTAACTAATGTTCTGTACAGCCGCAACATGATGTCCCAACTCCTGTACTCAATACTCTGACCAATAAAAGAAAACATACCAAATACCTTCTTCACTATCCTATTTACCTGCGATTCATGCCTATTTACTTGCCGCCAGTCAGCTTTTGAAAGTTCTTGCCTAATACCATCAAAATTGGCCTTTCTTCAATTTAGAACTTCAACTTTTAGATCTGGTCTATCCTTTTCCAACACAATTTTAAATCTAATAGAATTATGGTTGCTGGCCCCAAAGTGCTCCCCCACTGACACCTCAGTCACTTGCCCTGCCTTATTTCCCAAGCATAGGTCAAGTTTTGCACCTTCTTTAGTAGGTACATCCACATCCTGAATCAGAAAATATTCTTGAACACACTCAACAAATTCCTCTCCATCTAAACCCTTAACCCTATGGCAGTCCCAGTCTATGTTTGGAAAGATAACATCCCCTACCATAATCACCCTATTATTCTTACAGATAGCCGAGATCTCCTTACCAATTTGTTTCTCAATCTCCCTCTGACTATTAGGGGGTCTATAATACAATCCCAATAAGATGATTATCCCTTTCTTATTTCTCAGTTCCAACCAAATAACTTCCCTGGATGTATTTCTGGGAATATCCTCCCAGAATGCTATCCCTTATCAAAAACGCCACTCCCCCTCTTCTCTTGCCTCCCTTTCTATCTTCCCTGTAGCATTTGTTTCCAAGAACATTAAGTTGCCAGTCCTGTCCATCCCTGAGCCACATGGTGGAATTTGAATTCAGTTGAAAAAAGAAAATCCACTGATAGCCATGAAACCATTGTTAAATGTCAGAAAACTCATCTGATTCACGAATGTCCTTCAGGGAAGGAAATCTCCAAACCCACAGCAATGTGGTTGACTGTCGATTGACCCCAAGAAATGGCCTAGCAAACAAATCAGTTTTATCAATTCCTACAAAATCTCAAAGAAACGAAAGCAGGTGGACCAATTGGTGTTGAACTAGGCACCAGAAAAGACAACAACAGAAACAGCCTTATCAACCCCACAAAGTTCTCCTCACTAACATTTGGGGGCTTATGCCAAAATTGGGAAAGCTGTCTTTCAGATTAGTTAAGCAACAGCCTGACATTGTCTGTGAGGTATGATTCTGTTAGTATAACTATGTGGAAGTGGGTACTGCAGATGCTGGAGATTAGAGTCATGAATAGAGTGGTGCTGGAAAAGCACAACTGGTCAGGCAGCATCCGAGGAGCAGGAAAATGGGCGCTTCAGGCAAAAGCCTCAAGCTTAGAGTAGTACTCCCAGCCTCATTCCTGATGAGGGGCTTTTGCCCGAAATGTTGATTTTCCTGCTGCCTGACCTGCTGTGCTTTTCCAGCACCACTCTAATCTTGACACTGGTATAGCTATGTGCCAGACACCACCATCATAAGCCTGGATATGTCCTATCCCACCAGCAGGGCAGACCCAGTAGAAGTGGTGTTACAATGGTATATAGTTGGGAGGAAGTTACCCTCGGAGTCCTCAACATTGACTCTGGGCCCCATGAAGTCTCTTGGTTTCTGGTTAAACATGAGCAAGGAAACATCCTGCTGTTTACCACACACTGCTCTCCCTTGGCTGATGAATTGGTGCACCTGCATGGTGAACAACAACACTTAGGGGAAGCACTGAAAGTGGCTCAGTGTCAACATTGCTGACCAAGTTGGTCCTAAGGGACATTATCTCAAGTCCTAAAGGACATAGCTGCTAGACTAGATCTGCAGCAGGTAATGAGAGAACCAACAAGAGGATAAACATACTTCACCTTATCCTTACTAATCTGTCAGCTATAGATACATCTGTCTATGTTAGTATTGGTAAGGGTAACAACTGCACAGCCCTTGAGGAGACAAATACCCATCCTCACATTGACAATAACCTCCATTATGTTGTGTGGCACTAACAACATGCTAAACAGAACAGACTTCATACAGATTTAGGAACTTAAGACTGTGGGCCATCAACAGCAGCAGGATTATACTCCAGCACAATCTGCAACCTCATGGCCCAGCATATCCCCAAGTCACAACTGATGTTATTTTCAACAAAGAAATAGAACTTCTAATAAAACTTCAATTTGAATATTTTGTATTTGCTCAAGAAGTCTCTAGCATTGTGATAGGCTTCATTGAAATCTTATTCTTTATCCTTTGTTGTCACAGATAAAGGAAAAGATTTCAATGAAGCCTATCACAATACTACAGACTTCCTGAACAGTTGCAAGATGTTTAAGTTAGATTTTTACAGAAAGTTTCAGTTGAAAACGATATCAGTTGTGACTTGGAGATAGCAATGAAGCTCTGTGTCATCACTTGTGTTATATCTTGTTGGATTGAATTGGAATCATAGAATCCTTGCTGTGTAGGAGCAGCCATTTGAATCATCGACTTCACACCAACCCTGTAAAAGATCATCCCACCCAATCTCTGCATTTGTGAAGACTAACCCACCTAACCTGCACATCTTTGGACTGTGGGAGGAAACCAGAGCACCTGGAGAAACCCACGCAGACATGGGGAGAACGTACAAACTCCATATAGACTGTTGCCCAAGGGTGGAATCAAACCCGGGTCACTGGCATTGTGAAGCATCAATGCTAACCACTGAGCCACCATGCCTCACTGAAGGCGTAAGAAAAACTGTATTTCCTAAATGCTACTTTATAGGGTTCTGAATCCAGACTCTGAAAGAATTATTAATTTTTAGTTAAATTAAAAATATTTTGGGTAATTCTCTTGTTATCAGATTACTTGTTAAATAAAGTCCATCAATATTTTACAGGATAACTATCAGAACTCAAGGTACATTTATTATACTTTTCCTTCTACGAGTTATGATAAATTACTATCTCTAACAAATAACTGATGCATGCCTGTGAAACAATTCAGAAAAAAATAATTTTCACTCTTCTTTGGACATAAATCTTTGCAAGGTTTGTGAAGGTTTGTAGCTCAGGTTGAGGTTTAAGGTGTCGGTTTGCTCGCTGAGCTGTAGGTTTGATATCCAGAGGTTTCATTACCTGGCTAGGTAACATCATCAGTGGCAACCTCCAAGTGTAAATCTTTGTTTACATAAAGCCAATTTATAGAGTAACAAGCTTTTAGACACTACACACTGTTCCTTTTATCCAGAAATAAATTATCTTTCTGTTTTGAAGGAAGCAAAGTGTTGTGGCCCAAATTCTTCTGGGCTCTTGCACCATTAATGGTGAGTTTGTGTCTTGGGGACCCTTGATCTGCATAAAGCAAGAGGAAACTATGGAGTAGAACATAGAACAGTACATCACAGGAACAGGCCCTTCTGCCCACTATGTCTGTGCCAATCATGATGCTATTCTAAACTAATCCTATCGACCTGCATATTCTTTACCTGTTCATGTGTCTGTCTAAATGTTTCTTAAGCTTTGCTATTGTATTTGCTTCTACCACATCCCCTAGCAGCATGTTCCATGCACATACTAACCTCTGTGTAGAAACAGTAGGTGATGTGCATCATTAATTATGCTTTCCTCAGAATGCGCCGCTGTTAACCCTGCCACGAAAAAATTTCATAATTCCACTCAATAAAAGAAAGTTGTGCTTGTCATTTTGCTGCATTTAAGTCAGATTCAACACTGCTGCCTCTTGGAAAGAACATGGAATAAGGGTAGTAACTGTTGGTTATTTACTGCTCCAGCATTAGCTTTAAACTCCTGGTGGTTAAAATCCTATGACTATTGCAAAGATTAAACAACTAGGACTTTTGATTACCCATTTAATATACTTAGAATTTTAAATTTTAATGTTAGTGAGCTGCATGACTGGAGCTGAATCAAATTATCAGATCATTTTCAATATTTAAAGTTTTTGAACTTTAAAGTCAGACACAATAAACATGAATTTTCCAAAAACTTTAATTTCCTTATTAATTATTATTATTATTTCAATCTGTTTGATCAAATAGATGCACACTCATCTGAAAGACCTTCCAAAAGTCATTTATTTAAAGGAAAGTGAGATTACATTATGCAAATTAGCTCTGCAACAAAGGTTTAAATTCTCCAGTCTCATTCAAATCTATAACTTCTCAATAAGTTTAATATCTCAGCTGGTTAGATCATTTCCTTGTATTCCAAGAAAATAAAAGTTAGTAGTAATTAATCATTTACAGTACAATGCCTGAATTCACTGGTAAAACTTAATAGAATCTTGTTTGTCATTCAAGAATGCATATATTCCCCATTAACAATGTGTTGCACATTCATTAAGGAAAAAAAGCAGGAAAAATTTGTTAATAAATTATTCAGTGTTCATTGAAGTTTTTTTAAAAGTTATTTATGAGGTGAAGACATTGCTGGCTGATCGTATTTATTGTTCATTTTCAAATGGCCTTGAGAAGATGGTGGTGGAATTCCCTCTTGAACTGCTGCAGTTCCTATAAATAGTTACACACACAATGCTGATCAAGAGGAAGTTCCAAGATTTTGGCCGATAGCAGTGAAGGAACAGTGGTACAATTCCAAGACAGGATGGTATGTGATTTGAGGGGGATTTTACAGCTAGTGAAATTCTAATACTCCTGTTTCTCTTCTTCATCTGGTTGTTAGCAGATATGTACTTGCAATCTGTGGTGGAGTAAATAGTTCAAAAGCTTGTAGTTTTGTGACAGATTCTATGTGCAAAGGGAATTCAAAGAAGAGAAACACTCATTATCTAAAGAAACAAAAAACAGAAACTGGAATTAGAAATTGAAACTTCTGGGGAGGTAAAAATGGCTTCAAACATTTTTTAACAATTCGCAGGTTCGTTCAAGCTGAACAGAGCTTGATGACTCCTAGATTGAAATAAAGGCAAACTGAAAAGATATAGACAAAGTCCAGTGACCAAAGTAAATAAATACAGAGTTGCCACAGCTGTTAATTCCACAAGAAGAAACTATTGGTGGATTTACACCATCCAGATCTAATTCAGGAGGTTCTGCAGACATATACTGTTTTTGGTGAAGACCATATCTGTAGAACTGGGATTGGTTGTGCACTGCTGTTAACTGGGGACCAAGCTGCATCCAAAGGAAGGGTTTATATACTGTGAGTGGTGGTCACAAAAGGAAATTTTGGAGTCAGAAGGAGTGCGATTATAATGTGGAACAATGGGTCCTATTGGCTTAACTATAACTCTGTGGCATGCTTGTCATCAATATTCCGTGAGATCTGCTGGAGTTTGATCTTGTGCTAATCACCACACAGCCTCCAGGAGAGATATGGTGAGCAAGACAGAAGCAGAAATGTTTCTCTTATATGTTTCTCTAGTTTTGCAACTGATTTTGATGATCTTTTCAGGGGGAAATGGTGGTGGGTTGTTGGTGCTAAGGTGAGTGTGAGAGCAGAGATGGTTAGATCTGAGTTGGTTGTGAGATTTTTAGTTGTGGGGGTGGTTTCTGGTGAGGAGTGGGCAGGGGTGTGGTTAATGTCCCCCCAATGGATGGGTAGTTAGAATTCAGGTTTCACTGTGTGGCCCATTCCTCCATGGCTGCCATTATAATCTCAAAACTTATGAACCAACATTCTATTCCCTCTGACTAATATACTGTATAGACTGCTGAATCAATTCATAAAAATTATCTTAGTTGTATTTACTTTTTAATGATTGACGTAGAGTTTATAATCACTGTAGTTTGCTTGTTAACTTATGTTTAGCTGCTGTTGTTTCTGGATTTTGAAATACAGGACGATATCTAAGGTTGCTTTGTAGGATTTTGTTTGATAAAGATTCTTCTGTTTTAAACTTTTGAATATTGCAGCTTCATTCTTCCAGTAGACATCTAGATTTGGTTGGTACAAATACAGTTAGTGATGTCAACCAGGATGGGTTAACAAGTGATAAAACATTATTTAATTTGTAAATTATTTTATTGTGTGCTTTAAATATGTTGAGACTTTAGTTTATCAGCTGTCGCAAATCCTTTTAGGCCTAAAACAGAACATAGAACAATACAGCATAGGAACAGGTGCTTTGACCAACTGTGTCTGTGCCAATCAGGAAAGCCTATTTAAACACTTCTGCATGCATATGGTCAGCATGCTTCTATTCCCTGCCTATTCATATGCCTGTCTAAATGCGTCTAGAATGTTGCTATCATAACTGTAGACTTATAGACTTGTACCCGTAATTTTGACCTGTGGTTTAGTGAAATGCTTTCATTTCTTCGGGATTAACATAAAGTACACAGCACAGAAATGAGCCATTTGGCCCCAACAGATCCTTGTTGGTATTTGTGCTCCACTCAAACCTCTGTCCATCCTTACTCATCAAACTTAATGAACACAATCCCCCGTAAGCTTATCAAGAGCTTCCTTAAATGTATCTATACAACTAATCTTAACAACTGCCGATGGAGGTGAATACCACATTGAAACTCCTTTCTGAAATTTCTTGTGAATTTATTTATTTATTTGTTGCTGTCTTATATTGATGCGTCTCTGGTTTTGCTTTTTCTCACGGGTAGAAACACTCTATGTGCCTACCCTATCAAAATCTGTCAGAATTATAGATGGGAAAGAACTTTGTCTGAAAAAGAAGGCCCAGTCTCTTCTTCCTTTGCTGATAAGTATACCATCAAACGTTTAAGGACAGTCTCTCTAAGTCTTTTTTATACTTTACATTCATATGGTATGATAACCGTAAGACAGAAGAGCCAAAATTAGGCTATTCAGCCCATTGAGTCTGCACTGCCATTGAACCATGGCTGATAAGTTTCTCAATTCATGAGTGTGGTGCTGGAAAAACATAGCAGGTCAACAGCACCTGAGGAGCAGAAGAATCGACATTTCTGGCAAGAGCCGTTCATCAGGAATTAAACTTGTGTGCCAAGGGGGTAGAGAGATAAATGGGAGGGGGTTGGGCTGGAGGGATGATAGCTGTGAGTGCGATAGGTAGATGGAGGTAGGGTTAATTGTGATAGGTCGGAGAGGAAGGTGGAGCAAATAAGTGGGAAGGAAGATGGACAAGTAGGACAGTTCATGAGAACGGTACTGAGTTGGAAGTTTGGAACTGGGATAAGGTTAGGGGAGGGGAAATGAGGAAACTAGTAAAGCCCACATTGATGCTGTGTGGTTGGAGGGTTCCAAGGCGGATGATGAGGCATTCTTCCTCCAGGCATCAGGTAGTAAGAGAGTGGTGATGGAGAAGGCCCAGGACCTGCATGTCCTTGGCGGAGTGGGAGGGGGAGTTGAAGTGTTTGGCCATGGGGCGGAGTTGGTTGGTGCGGGTGTCCCGGAGATTCTCAGAAGTGCTCTGCAAGTAGGTGTCCTGTCTCCCCAGTTTAGAGGGGACCGCTTTGGGAGCAACGGATACAGTAAATGACATGTGTGGAAGTGCAGGTAAAACTCTGATGGATGTGGAAGGCTCCTTTGGGACCTTGGACAGAGGTGAAGAGGGAGATGTGGGCGCAGGTTTTGCAATTTCTGTAGTGGCATGGGAAGGTGCCGGGAGGAGAGTGTGGGTTGACAAGGGAGTCGCGGAGCAAATGGTCTTTACGGAGAGTGGATGGGGTGGGGAGGGAAATATTGGTGGGGTCCATTTGTAGGTGGCAGGAATGGCGGGGGATGTTGGTGGAGGACTCCTACTTGCAGAGCAAGTTGTTGGGAAGCTTGACTTAAGATGGCATTAAGTTATTGCAGGAGTATGAGGTGCCAGGTGAGGAGGATGGAGTGTGAAGAGTGAGGGCTATGGGTCTAAAAGTTAACAACTTTAGTCCCAGAGATCTGCGGATGGCCTTTGTGGCTTCCTCAGATCTGCTCCTGCGGGATGCTGGCCCTCTCTATTCTGTGTTTCCCAATACCCACCACACCTCTGAAACAAACATCATAATGGACATACAAGTAGGCCATTTGCCCTTTGAGACTGCAGATGGGGGAGTTACTCTCAAGGGCAGGTGTAGTGACCTGCCAAAGTTTAAACTTTCACTGCCCACTTTGCAATTGAAAATCTGGTCCTTATTCTCCTTTTAAATCAACTTCTGCTGATTCTAAATCTTAAAAGTTTTTTTCAGATTCAGGTTATGTATCAGATACACATGGATTTCTTATAGGTTTATTCTAAAAGAATAGAATTCTTTATAATCATCACCTGATTAATGTGTTGTGGCAAATTCGAGTTGATTATCCTTTTCATTCCTCAATTCTTTAGAATTCTTCCATTTTTGATGGGATGCCTTTAATTCTCATGAAGTATTTTGCTTTACTGCTGAGAGAATTACTGAAACTGTAGGATTGTTATGTACATGCTATCGAGCACATGCAGATATCTTCTGAGGTGAATTGTACAGAAAGGGAAGGAGGATGAAAATTAGTAGATTTCAGACTTACTTTTATGTAGGAATTATGGACATCTATTATTATCCTTGATTTCCCTGCTAATTAAAATCTGTTTATTTCAGTCTTGATTACACTTCACAAAGCAGCCTGCTAGTTTTTCATGACAAGCAAAGCCAAATCCCTCAGTTCTGTAATTTTCTACAGTTTTCCTCTATTTAAATAGCATTCAGCTCCTTTATTTTTCCTGCCAAAGTGCACATTTTATTCCCACATTATATTCCATCTGCCAAGCTTTTGCCCACATGCTTACCCTATCTATCTCTCTTTATGTCATCCTCACCATTTGCCTTTGCACCTATGCTCGGCTGCAGAAAGCTAGAGAGATTTGTGAGTCCGTGTGCATGAATCACAAAAAGCTAGCATTCATGTTCAGTAGATAATAGAGATGCCAAATGGAGTGTTGGCCTTTCTTTCAAAGGGAATGGAGTATAAAAGTAGGGAGGTTTTGATGGATCTAGATAACGCAATAGTCAAGCCATAGCTGGAATACTGCAAACAGTTTTGGCTCCTCTTCTAAGGAAAGATATAATGATATAGGCGGCAGTTCAGAGAAGATTCATTAAGCTGAGATCGATATGGAGCTACTGTCTCATACAGAGAGGTTGAGTAGGTTGGAGCTTGTTGAAACTTAGAAGAATGAGAGGCAACTTTATTTAAATTACAAGATTGTTAGAGGACTCGAAAGGATGTATGTAGTGAGGTTGTTTCCCTTTGCGGGAGAGTCAAGGATTGGAAGACATTCTCAGAATAAGGGACTGTACATTGAGAAATATCTTCTTTCAGAGGGTAGATTATGTGGCACATTTTTAATGCAAAGGGCTGTTGAGGCTGGGTTGCTTAATATATTCAAGGCCGAGACAGACAGATTTTTAGGCAGTAAGGACATCAAGTGCTCTAGGGAAACAGCAAGCAATTATAGTTGAAGTTTATCAGATCAGCCATCCTCTGATTGAGTGGTGGAGCAGAATTGATGAGTAGAATGGCTTTCTTTGCCCCTACATTTTATGGTCTTATTTCATAAGCATTTTATACTTAGGAATCTGTATCAGAAAGAATGAGAAACTGCTATGGCATCTCTTTCTCAAAATGTTTATGCTGGAATATGCTTAAATCAAAAGTTTGTTTTAATTTGAGTTGGGAGAAAGTATTGTATAATATAATTGGTGCATAACAACTTGGGAAAATAACTTATTCACATGAAAATTAAGGAAATTAAACAATGAATCAGAAGAAAAATAATTAGCAGCCTGAGATAGGCAAAGATTCTGTGAATCTATTTGTCAAAAGTTTATGACAGATATGGCAAACACAACAAACGAATTTTTGTTTCATTTTCCTGTAAAGTTCTCCCTCATGTCAAACAAATATCTGATCGAATTTCTGGATACGTAGAATAAAAAAGTTGCTGAAGCCAAATTGTCCCTAGTTTTTCAAGTATATCAATAATGTTTAAAAGTCAACATCCAGTTCACCTCTTTCACTGTGCAAAAGGCCACTTGTCACCTACATATCTCTTAATTTAAAAATAACGGTTAAAACAATTATCTTTAACATTCTTCAGTTTAATTCTAGTTTTCTGTTAATTTATTTCGGTTGTATTTTGTATCAGATGTACTGATGAGAAAAATTGGACCCTACAAGGTTTAATGAAATGCATGAGTAGACGAAAAATCACTAGGAAGCCATACAACTCTTGATACTGAGAGATCCATGAATATATTATTTGAGATTTGTATTTAAACAATTGAATAAAATCATCATAATTGGCCAGTTAAGCTACTCATTTTGTGTCAAGAGGTCTCCCAGTTGTCATAAATCAGCAATGAAATTATTTAGTTAATTTAATAATGATTGTTTTTGCAGCTGACTTTTATTGGGCTTATATAATCACACTCTTGTTTTAAAGTCCTAATATTCACATTAGGAGCAATAAGAATTTTAACAATGCTCATCTAGAATGTACATTTAGCCCAATATGCTCATATTGTGTTATTCATGTGCCTTGGAATATTTTACAATTTTGGATCGCTTTTATTTATTTCCTAATGCTGTTTAAACTATTTCCAATTTTTTCCCCAGTTATTCTGTGAATTCCATTTCATCCCTCAAAATTGTTTGTTTTAACTATGTCTTTCTCAATCATTGTTTTAAATATTTTTATATTGCGAACACTGTTTCAACTGGGATAGCGCACTGGAAATCAAGCCATACTGTTCTCTGACTTTTGAGATAAGAGATACAGAAAATTACTAAACTAGCTGATTTTTAGACTCAGGTTGAGGGAAAGCATAGATCAAGTTTCTGAACTTGACAAGGAATTATTATTTATTGCAAGTGATTAGATTATACTCAGGTAGGTAAAGTCACCATAGTCTTTCCAGACGATAAGGTTATTCTCTCATTAGAAAGATATGACTAATAGTTGTTTAGCCTAAGGGTCACCATGCTCCAGGCAAAAGAAGTGGTTCAGAAGGAGAGTCTTTTATGATGAGTTCAGACAGTGCAGGAATTAAATCCATGCTATTGGTGTTGCTCCTCATTATGAACCAGCTGTCATTAGATAGTACAATCGGTAAGCAATTGAACTAAATTAAGTAAACTCCATAAGTTAAAATCTTAAACCCCTTAGCATGCCCTTACACACACACACACACATGCAAAAAACAGGCGGAGACAACACACATGGGCAGAGGGCGAACAGTTCTGTAATCCTTGTCCCCAAAGATCTAAGAGCTCTATTGTCGTGTGTTGCTAGTATGCCTACCCCTGGACCGGGAGATCTTGTCCAAGCCTCAACTGCTCCCGAGGTGTGTATTAGTATATCTGAACAGTTTAATTACAAAAATAGGTTAAATAAACAAAATTAGATATACTGTGTTGATTCTTACTGATGCAATGGTTTCTCCATGAACCTCTATTTTCTGAATGCTTCCGCTAGTTGCAAGAGGCACAGGATGGTTTTTTCACTTTGTGAAAGGTCTCTTGCTTATCCAATTCAAAGTCATAACTCTATTGGTTTTTTTTTCTGGTTTAAATTGGCTTAATACAGAGAACTGGGTGAGAGAGGTTTTGGTTGCTGAGGCCTGCTGGTTTCCCTTCTGATTTGACAACAATTCTCTCTGCCTTTTCCACAGCCCAAGCTGTTCAGCTAATTGGCAACCAAACACATAGCTGTCAGCAAGCAGAAGACCTCTGTCATTGATAACTGGTTCCTTGTCCACAAATCAATCAGCTTCATTTGTAAACAGCCCCTTGATCCCCGTTTGTCTGAACATTGTAGGAACCTATTGCTATACAACCAGTGTTCACAACAGGCATTAAATTCCTTAGCTTTAAAAGTTCCTTGTAAGCCATCCTTGTAAATCCCTGGTTTAAGACAGTTCTTTCTCATTTCAGTCTGCAATTTTGAAAAACAAAGCACAGAAATAAAAAGCCATGGTCTTTACAGCACTATAACTAAATGTGTCCTAATGCTTACTTCTCTGGTCTATTTTCCATTAGTAGATCCAACACTGATTCTATTATTGTTTGGAGTCTTGCACACTTAGCACATATGATCTGTTGAAAATAATTGTTTTTATAGAGTATTCCAGCTTGTATCCATACAAAGCTATAGATAATAATATTTAACATCTTAAAAAGTTAAATTATCAGAATTGAAGAGACATTTTATTCCTGATTTGAAATTAGCCCAGAATGTACATTTCTACTTATGACCATCAGTGTTTCCTATTAGTGATGTTTTTAGTTAGTTGTATTCCCTGATGTGTAAACATCTTATGGCTGTAAAGTCACAATCCAGGCAGGTTCAATGACCAAATAACACATTTTGGACAATAGTACAATATAGGCAGTAACTAATTGCCATTTGTTTTGCAATTGTCTTATTTTAATTCTAGTGATATTTGTTGTAGTCAACTTGCTATCGCCCATTTTACAGCGCTAGCTAACATAACTTTTGGTTTCATTTAGTTATCTGCACTTTTCTTTGCATTAGAACGTTTTTGTTCTCTGTGGCCGAATGAGGAAAATAGCTTAGCAAGCATAAAAGGAAGTAAAGGGCTATATTTATGGCAATATTGGCAAAGATTGGCATTCCTGGAATTATTTGTGGCACAGGATGTTAAATATTTAGGCTAAATTAGGAGGTTAATGGCAGAAAAAGATCAAATGTCAGAGACAGATTTGGAGGGTGTCCTGACAATCTCTTCTCTGTCTAAAACAATTAGTTGTAACATGATTAATGTTTCCCACTGAATTCTTTGCAGCATCTAAAGGAGAATACGATGGTGATGACCGAGGCACAGGAAAGTTTATTTGTGTGCTGAAGGTGACAGATATACAGTTCTAGTTAAAAATGTTGTTTCATTTTTCATGAAGTAGTCATAGCATCTGAAAGCAGTTAATCACAGAAAAATATATTAAAAATTGGTAATTCCTCTAGCTTGTTTAATCAGCAAGAATTAGAAACACTCACTCACTCACCCTCCCACCCACTCACTCACTCACTCGCCCACTCATTCACTCACTCACTCGCCCACTCACTCACTCACTCACTCTTCAAATGCCTGAATTATTTGCAGAGAATTGCATATCTTTGTTACACAAAGGAGTGTCCATTGCACCAAAACAAGCCTCAGTGCCCTGACTTTGAATAGAAAAGAACTCCAACTACATGATGTATTACAAAGGTAAGTAGTTTCAAATTGACATTTATGTACTTCATGATTTAGCTGTTACATTACATACAAGTGTTTGCCCATTCTAACTAATTGTGTTGTGTGTAGCTATTTCAGTATTTGATGTGATTTGTATTTCATAAATCAGACTGAATGCAAAAGCATTTTTTTTGTTGCATTCTATCTTCTCCATTAGTGCAGATTAAAGCTGATCTTAAATTTTGTGCAGCAACACTGGAAATTTACACTTATTTTGAGGTTAGCAATGCCATTGCATGGAGCAGGGAAGCATTAGAAAAGGAATTTAAAAAGGAATAGAAAGTTAAAGCAAATTAAGTACAACAAAATGTTTTGGTTGGATTTTCTTGAAAGGAAAAAAAAGACAAGTTAAAGAAAATAACTTTATTTGAAATTGATTTTAATACTTCTGATGTCACACGTGATTTTTACACAATTGGTTAAACAAGAGAGCTAACAATTTCCCTTGCTATTTTAATAGGTAAGAAGAGAACATATTTAGATCTACATTATCTTGATTATTTTTGAAAATATGTTAATGTGCCTTTAATTGATTTACTTCGTTAAAAACAGCACAATTTCTCTCCGTAAGAATCCACAAATTTATGTCTCAGACTTAATTTTCATCAAAACTTGAAAGTTACGGGTGTAGCCACAGCATATTGCTTGACATCCAGAATCAATCATTTTTAAGCAGATCTGACTGCAACACATGTGCTTTATCAAACTGTGGTGCTCACTCATTATTAAAACTCTCCTGTGCACTCAATTTAATAAACAGACAGTTTATTAACTGGAAAGATACTGGCAACGTGTTCAGCTGGAGCACAGCACTTAATGTTTGTAACCCTGAGGAAAAGATTGATGCAATAAAGAACTAGAAATATGTGCAATATTGTGAATGCAACATTGAGAAGTAAGCAGCTGTACATTGATCCTGTTCATTTCTGCTATTCAGTTTTGCTTTCCTGTATAAGTTGGATTTTACTAAGTCACTTGCCACAATGTGAAATCCTCTTTAGTTGTCAAAGAAGATCCATTTCAAAGTTATGACGATTAATTTATCATGTATCCTATAAATTTGATGATTAATTTAATAACTTTGGATCGAGTGGGATTCACATGCTATTTTCTTGTCTACAATATTATGTAACCAACTATTTGGAGCCCTGAGCACTGACTACAAAAATATTTGCAAAAAGTGACAGTCTTAGGTCAAAGTGTAGCACGTTGCCCATGTGTCTGAGAGCCCTGGATTCAAATCACACTCCAGGGACAATGGATAAAATCTCAGCTGATTCACCAGTGCAGTTCTGAGGGAGTGCTGCATAATCCAAGGTGCCATGACTAATGACCAATTAAACTGAAGGCACCACCTGGTCTCAAAGATGGAAAAAAAGTTCCTGTGGAGTTATTAGTTTAGCTACAGCAAAGTTCTCCCCAGTGTCACGGTTAATATTTATTCTTCAACCAACACCTATAAGCACGCTATCTGATCTTTATCACATGGCAAAATTATAACATATGAATTGGACAAATTGACCACTGCCTTCCCTATTTTACAATATGATGTTGTGAATGGTGTTATATAAATGCAAATCTTGCTTTCTTTGTCAACAAGGGAGTTTAATTTGCATGCCGTAAAAAAAAGGTTTTCAATTGATGGTCCTAAGGCCTCGTTACCATCTTTTTCACATTGGCAGGCAACTATGCTAGGTGCAGAGATTGGTGTTGTGCTCTCTGTCTCTCAGTCAGGTAAATTCAGTGCAATGGTTTGCAGTGAGCTACAAAGAAGTGTGGACCAGCAATGCCTCTTATGGAGTTGGAGCAGTACATTTATTCCTTTTGCTGTCATGAAATCATGAAGCTATTGTTATTGGACATGACAAGGACAATCGAAGAATCTTGCAAAGGCCAGGCACAGGTCAGGATATGACCTAGCAGGATCCTGGATGGGCTGAAGGGTACACAGGGTACAGGATGGCGTGCTACCTGGAGAGCATTGGAACGATTGGGTGGCCAGCTCACTGCAGCAACAGGGAGATAAGACTTATGTAATTGTAAAGACTCCTCTTCCTCCAAAATACAAGCTATCACAAATGTAAGCATGTTGGTGACAATTTTTTAACATTTATTCATTGATGGGATGAGGGCATTATTGGCCAGGCCAGCATTTATTGCTCATCCCAGAGGGCAGTTAAGATTCAACATTACCATAGGTCTGGAGCCACATGTAGGCTGGACCAGGTAAGGGTAGAACCAAATAGATTCTTCCAACAATCAACAAAGGATTCATAGTCATCATTAAACTTTTATCTCCAGATTTTTATTGAATTTAGGTTTCACCATCTGCCATGGTGGGAGTTGAACCCAGGTCCCCAGATCATTTGCTGGAATTTTGGATTTACACTCCAACAGTAATACCACTAGACCATTGCCCCCTGCTTAGGCTATTGCCTGCCTTACATGAATTTTATTTATCACTACTGCGATTATTCATGGAAGATTATAAGTTTGGATCTATACAGCAAGTACTTATATTATCCTTTAATTTCCAACAAGTTATTTTGATCATTCTTATTGTAAATTATGTTCATAAAAGGAATGAAGATAGATGCTAGCATTTATAATGTAAACACTGAAAGGTTTCAATGAAAGATTAGGTTACTTGTTTATAAATTCATGGGAAATCTTTAGGTTATAATTTGCTGCAGAAAATAATCAATCACTTCAAGCATGCATTAAAATGAGGAATGATACTGCTCACCAACATTTTTTGCAAACCTTCTTTTATTACTTGCAATATTTTGTAACTAGTCTCATAAAAAAAACTCAGACAATCAATCACATTTGGGACAGGGCGATGGATGGATGGTAAACAGGGAAGGTTAGTATCCTGCTTGCAGTACAATCAATGACTATACAATTAACAATATGAGTTAAATCAAGCAATATGATCACTGGCCTTGTGTTTGGTGGATACCCAATATAGCTACTACACACGCCTTGCTAATCTGAAGAGCCACTTTAGGAGATCCCAACTTTTTAAAACATTAATAGTTGTTATTTAATAATGGTTTGAAGGAGCACCTGAGACCTATTGGAATGAGGGTACAGCAGGTGGATAAATTAATAGTTAAATGGGATTGATTCAGTTGTTTAAAATGGAGAGCAAGTGATCAGTGCTGTATAAATGTTATGGAGTGTGGCTAATCAATCTAAAGGTGTAGACTTGACTTTTCTTTAAATGCAGTTATCTTTTTGAATATACCAGTAGTTTCAGGACCTTTGGAAACCTCCTTACTTGCAGATAGAAACCAAATTTTGATATAAACTACTAGGTAGGGAGTAAACTGTTGGTAATATAAATTTTAATTGTTTGGTACAAAATGTAACTCCAAGGAAGTTAGATTTAGCACTGCTCTCCATGACCATCAACATTCCATCTCTTCTTTTACTTTGGAGCAACTTCTTTTGGAATTTGGAATGGGGACTGTTCCAACTGGTCCTACTGGCAATTTGGATGAAATAGTATGGCGCTTACTCATGCTGATAACAGGGTGGAGGAATCAATAGAGTACATGAAGACAGGGTCAAACATTGTGGCACTGTAAAAGCACAGTAGGTCAGGCAGCATTAAAGGAGCAGGAGAGTCGACGTTTCAGCATAAACCCTTTCTTCTGCTCCTTGGATGCTGCCTGACCTGCTGTGCTTTTCCAGCTTCACGCTTTTTGATTCTGATCTCTAGCATCTGCAGTCCTCATTTTCTTCTGCATGAAGACAGGGCCCAAAGAGAGAGAAAGAAAATAAAGGGAAAAGCAAACCAAAAGGTTGCTGATGGTAAACTGAGTGAGAGAGAGAGAGATATACTGGTAGGATGTTAATGACAAGTGTAAATGATCGAGAATGGGTTGGCTGTGCTGTGTTATGGACCAGATCAAACCCCTCAAAAGATGTCAAGAAGTCTAGACCCTAGCTTTTTCTTATTTTTAAAGGCAAGTGCCAAGGTTGCATTTCAGATGCAATTTGATTGGTCAAATTATTAGATTTAATGGAAAACACACTTTATTCATACACTATAATTAAAAGACAACAAAAGAAAGAAGAAGTTGAAGTAATTAATTCTGTTGGAAAACTCAACAGAATAATAGAATATTTAACTACTAAACAGTAACAGTTCCAATACAGTAATTTCCCATGAACACCCTTGATCAAAGGCAAATTCTGTAAAGTAAATAGTCTCACAGGTAGTTCCCCAATCCAGAAAGAAAAAAAAATGAAGAGAAAACACTGCGAGTGAGACATGTACTGTAGCTTCCAAACTCAGCTTTAAGACGCCAGCAACAACTGCTACTGAGAAACTAGAGCTAAAAATCTTGACTCGGGGTTGCTTATATTGTTCTAATTTTAAAATAAACCAAGGCCTCAAAAACGTTTAATTTATTGGCTTTGGAGCAGACAGCCCAGCAGATCTGTCACAACCTTCATCATAAAAGACAAAATACACCTCTTAAAGTATGATCATAGATGGGACAAGATAGGATCCAAGGATATGGGGAAGGGTAATGATCATAGAGAAAGCTGTTCATGGTCTGAAATTGCTAAACTGAATGTTGAGTCCTGACGCTGAAAGGTACCTAGGCATAAGATGAGGTGCTGAGCCTCACTAGAGTGTTTACATAAGAGGAACTATTTTTAAATAACAAGAAGGTTTATTGTTTGATTGCTGTAGATATAATTATAACTGGTCAGGCACACTTACTGTGACAGTTGCGAGCTGGTACAGATACACTTGCACATTCTAAACGTTAGAATAGAACTCCTTGTCTCTTCGCACAGACTGTGTGTAATGTGGAACCAACGTAACATGAACATTATCCCCTTTAGAATCCCTTTTCTTTTAAATGACTGAGCATGTGTGATATTTGTGTTAAAATGAAAACAAAGGCAGCACTATGCAGGCCTTAAAGTCCTGCACAAGAATGAAAACATGCTACTAACATAAACTTTAATGGATTTTGGCTGTATAGAATGAAACATGGGTACTCATTCTTTGATATACACAACTATCGCAGCCTCAGAGCTTACTTGAACTCCCAGCCTCCGTGTGGACCCAACTCTTGGTCTTGAGGTGCGGTCCAGCGCAGTCTGGGTTGGAAGGACTGTTCTTCCTAACTCTTATTTCACTACTTTTCTAATTTATCACTGGACTTCTTATTTCTTTATTTTTATAATTATTTTTCCTGAAGAATTTGTACTTAAGAATCTGGACCTCGGTACCTAACATGGCACCGTAAGAGGCAAATTGTAAACATTTCAATGTACTCATGTGAGTACATGTGACAAAAAAACTAATTCTTGAACAGTTCTGATCAAAACACTGTAAATGATCCTTTTCTTTTCTGAACCAGTGTGATATTTTTCAATAACAAATAAGATCTAGAGATATATCAATCAGGGAGGAAGTGTTTTCTCCTCGTTGCATGAGGAGAATTTATGACCTTGAAAGTTGATGTAACTGAAAGATTTTAATGGTATTCTGAACCTTGTGGGTCAATCGAAAGTATCAAGAAGATGAAATACATTTGCACAAATGGAAAAGAATATTGCAATGTTTCGTGTCTTATTTTTAACAAATGACAGAATCAATTGCTGAAGAATATTCATGGACGCTGTCAAACTCCACCAACTGATTACTCGGGGGACATTAATCTCATAAATTCCATTTTTTAACATGACAGGAATTTTTTGGTGGATTCAAACTGCTTTTCAAGGCTTTGCTGCTAATTTAATTTTGAATAGTTTTATCATCACTGTTGTACACAAATAATGAGAACAAAAGGGTCAGATCATTGTTTTAATCCAGATTGAGCAGGCTTCAAAGCTGATGTCAGCACCGGTTGAGTTAAAACTAAATATTAAGAACAATCACAGCAAATACTGGAAAAGTTCTGAAGCAGTCGTACCAGGCTTGAAATGTTAACTCTGTTTTTCTCTCTGCAGATGCAGTCAGATCTGCAGAGTTTCTCTAGCATTCTTTGTGTGTGTTTCAGATTTCCAGCATCTGCAGTATTACAACTTTCCCTGAAGATTAATATGTCCAGTGACAGCAGAGGTTTCTTTTCAGGTGTGTTCTTTCTTTGAACAATTTGATAGTTAGAGTTACACTGGATGATATATTTGTTAGACTAATGCCTGGAGCTCTCAGATAAATACCAAGAATCTGTGGGGTTCACACTGATGGGAAATGAAACTAATTTATATTCTAATGTTGATTGAATACGCCTGCAAGTTGCAAAGCTGCTGTGTGAAGCACAGCCAATTGAAGAAGATTCTGGAGATGAAGGATTGAATTACACTTTCATGAATGATGAAAATTAGAGACACCTTGGGCAATTAATAAAGCTGATGTTGAAATTATTGCCATAAGATTGTATTACTTTGCCTCTGATTTGTTGGATAGAATTCCAATTTTAATACCATTTTATTGCCTAAATTTAATATTAATGTTGTGTTTGTTTGCTGATGAGATCTAGCAGTCATGTTTTTATTGCTGGCATAAGCTACTTGTCATACAACATTATATACCAGTTTGGAATGCAACAGTCTTGCAGAACAATCACTTACTAATATATGCTGTTTGGTAATATTACTGCAGTAAAACAAAGCCAAATTGTGTACAGTGCAGTATAAAGTCGTGACTGTGGCTGCCTGGAACAGAACTGATGCTTATAGTATGAACACAGTTGAATCATTTGAGAGAATAAAGGATTTTCTTTGCATCAACACAATTTTAATCTAATATTTTAAAAAATGGTTGTGACTGCTTCCCTTGAAACACATTGCAAATAAAGTAGCACTGGTTGATGTAAACTAGAAACTCTAATTTTGTCATATACGGCTGACAAATTTCATTGTCTGCTTTTGTATAAGGTAATAAAAAAACCACACTGGATAAATGCCAAGGTCAGCGGCTAAAGCAAAATCCTGTAGCAAAAAGCTTTTAGGCTGAGTACCATATAATGGAACATATTACTGTTACATTGTATTTTTTGTGAAAAACAGACAAAAGAATGCAATGCTGAGCAAACATCTGAAGTGAAAAAGGGTATTTAAAGGTAAATAACATTTAGGTCAATGTTTAGTTCCTTGGCACTCAACTATCCAATGCCTATGGATAAAATGTAGAAATATTAGAGATAGCACAGCTGACTTTCTAAGTATGCACACCTAATATAGAATGCTATATTGATATAAGTTCTGAAGGGAAAATTAGGAATCCCATAGAATCATGTGTTGAAAAATAGTTCTGTGTGACATTTAATTACTTTCATGGTAGTGGTGGTGGTGGCATGATGATAATATCACTTGACTAGTCCTCTGGGGATATGGTTTCAAATCTCATCTTGGCAACTTGTGGAATTTGAATTCTATTTGATAGCAGGCCTCAGTCAAGTCAGGGGAGATAGCATTTGTTCGGGGGTCCTGGCATGATAGTCAAGGGCAGCCTCAAATACCAGTGCAGGCTTTGTTCAGAATGGTCAGGATCCTCTCCTCATAAGGGGTGAGGGACCAAATGTTGGACAGCCCACTGTGGACTGCTTCCCTCCTGAAAATGCAGGAGAGGCAGGTACTGGGGAGCTGAAAGTGGATGGCAGAGCTATTGGTGCAGGTGGAAAGGCGTCCCGAGTGAGTAGGCAGCATGTAGGGTGAGTGGTTTCAGGTCCTGGAATAATTAAGAGCAAGTCGGTAGCCCAGACGCCAGGCAGGAGTATTGGTCTTAGATATTTGAAATGGGTGAGAGTCAGTGGGAGAGTTGTTCCAGGCAACTGTCAGTGGTAGAGCATGAGTCTTGATGGGAGGTTGGTACAATAGCAGAGATAAAGTGAGTGCAAGGCATCAGAGAGAAACTGACATAGTGGAGAAAGACATGGTCTTTCTTCCTGCTGAATTGGACATTCCTCCAGATTGCTGAGAGGGCTTTAACCCAGAGGTGGGAGGGCAATTTCAGACCACGCTGATGTTTTGGCCTCCACAGCTAGTCCAAGGGAAGGAGAACGTAAGAAATAGGAGCAGCAATAGGCCATGTGGCTCATTGAGATTGCTCCACCATTCAATAAGATCATAGCTGATATTTTCATAGACTCAACTTCACTTACTCACCTGCTCACCATAACTCTTGATTCCTTTACTGCTCAAAAATATACCTAACTTTGCATTAAAAATATTCAACGAGTCAGCCTCAACTGCTTCACTGGGCAGGGAATTCCACAGATTCAAAGCCCTTTGGGAGAAGAAGTTCCTCCTTAACTCCATGCTAAATCTTCTCCCCATTATTTTGAGGCTATGCTCCCCAGTTCTCGTTTCACCCCACCAGTAGAAAAAGCCTCCCAACTTTTATCTTATCTATTCCCTTTATCATTTTATATGTTTCTATATGTTCCCCCTCACTCTTCTAAATTATAATGAGTATAGAGTTAGTCTACTCAATGTCTCCTCATAAGCCATTCCTCCCAATTCGACAATCAACCTAATGAACCTCCTCGGCACTCCATCCAGTGCCAGGAAGTCCCATGACAGCTCAAGTCCATCCAACAGGACCTCCAGGACCCGACTTTCAAAGTGAGGGTCAATTTGTCACGTTTGGCATGTCCAGGAAAATGTCAGCAGCTGTACAGGTTAGCTTTGACTGACAGTGCTTGACTGGGCACACAACAGGCTTTTAAAAATGCCACAGGTGTGGGGTTGACAGTGTTTGAGTGGATATCTACTAAGTGGCATGAAATTCTGGGAATGCTGGGTGTTAAGATAGGGTGGAAATCAAACGAGAGTGATACCATTGAGTAGGGGTAGATCATTAATGAAGTGAGTCTGTTAAGATATGTGAGAAAACCTTCAAGTGAGGATCTTTCCAAAAAAATTTAACGCAACTTGGACTTAGACCTAAAAAGTAAGATTCAGTCCAATATTTTTGCTTTTGATGAAATGCAGTTAAGTTTATCAGAATGCTATCAAGATTCCAAAAGTTAACTTATGGGAAGTTATTGCACATATTAGGGCGAGATTTTGTGAAATTAATAAAGTTAAGGACATTCTCATCAAAGTTTTAAGATTCTCAGGAGACAGGGAGAAACTATTTTTGATTGATAGGGAGTCTACGACCTAGGGAGTGCATTATTTAAAAAGAAAATACAGCCATTCGTTTCAGGCGTGTGTGATGATACAATGGCTTTAAGAGGTGTATTTTGTCCTGTTTTTTTATGGACAGGTTGAGACAGTGGTGACAAGCAGTCTGCTTCAAGCCAATAAAGAGTTTGTGAGGCCTTGAGGTTTTGTTTTAAAGTTGGAACAAATGAAGCAACCTGAACAGGTGGGGGAGGGGTCAAGCTCCTACAGAACTAGGATTTTTAGTTTACCTTTTAGTAGCTATTGAGGTTGTGAAAGCTGCTCCATCTCTCTCTCTCTCTCTCTCTTTGCTACAGCTAAAAGCTTGAGTTCTCTTCATGCAGCTCGAGTTTCATGTAAGACAATCTATTTTACTGTCTTTGCCTTTGCCAAGGATATGCTTATGGGATGCTATTATATTGGAACTGTTCATGAGTAGTTCATTATTATGTATTTCAACAGAATTACCGTTAAGCCAATTCATGGGTTTTTATTTTGTCTATATTTTAACTATAGTGTATGAATAAGGTGTGTTTTGCCTCAAGCCTGATAGTTTGACCAATCAAATTGCATTCGGAACGCAACACCTGACACTTGCCTTTAAAATAAGAAAACATTAGGGTCTAGGCTATCTCCTGGACATATTTTGAGGGGGTTTGGTCTGGTCCATAACAAGTGAAATTAGAAAACACTTTTGCATTCAAAGAGTGGTTAAGAGTTTGGAACTCCCCTGTGCAATGATGCCCAAAGCAACTGTATAATTTGGATCAAAGATTGACAGTTTGTTGACCCAAATCTAATGAGACATATGGGGAAAAGGCTGGTAAATGGATTAGGTCATGGATCAGCCACCATTTCATTGAATGACAGAACAGGCTTGAGGGGCTAAATGATCTTAACTCTGTTCTGATGATTCTGTGTTTATTAAAATTATTATTATTATTTTATGCTGATCAGGTTAAAGCCTGCCAACTAAAATAACATCTCTTTGAACTTTGGAATAACAATACTGACCTATCATTTACAAAATGAAGTGTTTGGATTATATGTTATGAAAGATGTTATGTGACGCTAGTAACTTTGCTAATTTTGACTAAATAAATAAAACACTGCCTGATACCTTTCAAAATATTTATGGAAAATCAATGTTTTTTTTATTGTGAAGCTTTTCAAATGTTTTCTAAGTAAAACAATTAAAAGCTGGTGAAATGGCTTGTTATCTGGGTATGTGATTGATTACTTGAAGTCAACTCATGGTCTTCATTAATGAAAGAATTTGTGACGTGATTGATGTGTTCAGCTGTATCAGTTCAACCTTAGAATGGATATAATACAGCCACATCCATCAACCTTTTGCCTCAGACCTCATTTGTAGTATAACCATTTGTTGAGATGCTTCATTGTGAAAGTGAACTAAGTTTTTTGGAAACTTAAAACTGGCTAATGGAATCCTACAAAGAGTCAAGTCAGTTATGATCTCCTGATGCAAAACATGCTGAACAGTGAAAAACATTCTATTCATTTCCATATGAAAAAAAATGTTTACAATCAATTCTATGAGGGGTTAAATGAATAAATACAAGGGACCAGAGTTTCAGCTGATTATTTGCCCAAACTTAGCTCTATGTGTGCTAAGGATAGAATTTTAGGTGAAAATGAATTTGAGTGGAAACTTGAAAATGAAACATTTCTCAACACGAACACAATTTAGATGCAATTTGTACCATTTTTGTTGATTGCACCTAAAGTTGAAATTCTAGAACAAGCTTTGAGGCTATTTTTAAAATTCCAAAATCGTATAAAGCAATGAAACTCCTGAAGCTTATTGTGAGATCATCTCTAAGGAATTTGAAAATTGACGTTTCTTCCCTTTATGATTCCCCCCCACTCCTGTGAGAATGAGTGTGCACTATGTATAGAATCTTTTCAGTTCAGATCAGAGGTCATTCAGCCCATCTAGACTACAGTGACCCTCCAAAAAGCTTCCCATAACTCCCAAACCCCACCCAATCCATGTAATCCCATATTTACCATAGCTAACCCACTATGCACAACTCTGAACACTGCAGAGGAATTTAGCCTGGGCCAATCCATCTAACCTACATATCTGTGGAAGTGGGAAGAAACCAGAGCATCCGGCAGAAACCCACAAAAATGTGTGATCGGATTGTAAGCAATGTACGGCATGTTTCCAGGCAAGGGTTGGTGCAGATAGCCAGTGCATAAAATTTATATCTGCTACATGTTTGCACCTTAAGATTGTTTAAGGTAGTGGGAGCTAATGTGGTAAAGAAGCAATATAGTATACTTGCTGAAGCAAAGAGTTTAAGAGCAGGGAGGTTGTCCTGGATTATATAAAATATCAGTTAGGCCAAAACTAGACTGTCATGTGCAGTTCATGAATCCACATTATAAGAGGAATGTGATAGCACTGGAGAGGGTGAAGAGGAGATTTACCAGGATGTTGCTTGGAGTGTTTCAGTTATGAAGATTGATGGGGAGGTGCCGGAGTTGGACTGGAGTGGACAGACACACAACAGCAAGTTATGGTCCAAACAAATTCAATTGGAAGTACAAGCTTTCGGAGCGCTGCTCCTTTGTCAGGTAGCTGAAGAGGTTGGACAACCAAGAGTTGTTTTCCTGGAGCAGAAAAGAGTGAAAGGGGACATAATTGAGATGTATAAAGTTATAAAGATCATAGATAAGATAGACAGGAGAAATCCCATTCCTTTGATGGAGGGATCAATGACCAAAGGGCACAGATTTAAGATGAGGAGCACAAGGTCAAAAGGGACATTAGGAACTTTTTTTTAACCCAGAGAGTACATAGAACATAGAACATTACAGCGGAGTACAGGCCCTTCAGCCCTCGATGTTGCGCTGCCTTGTCATACTAATCTGAAGCCCATCCCATCTACACTATTCCATATACGTCCAAATGCCTGTCCAATGACGACTTAAATGTACTTAAAGTTGGCGAATCTACTACCATTGCAGGCAAAGCATTTCATACCCTTACGACTCTCTGAGTAAAGAAACTACCTCTGACATCTGTCTTATACCTATCTCCCCTCACTTTAAAGTTGTGTCCCCTCGTGTTTGCCGTTCCCATACTTGGAAAAAGGCTCTCCCTGTCCACCCTATCTAACCCTCTGATTATCTTGTATGTCTCTATTAAGTCACCTCTCAACCTTCTTCTCTCTAGCGAGAACAGCCTGAGGCCCTCAGCCTTTCCTCGTAAGACACTTCTTCCATACCAGGCAACATCCTAGTAAATCTCCTCTGCACCCTTTCCAAAGCTTCCACGTCCTTCTTATAATGCGGTGACCAGAACTGTACACAATACTCCAAGTGTGGCCGTACCAGAGCTTTGTACAGCTGCAGCATAACTTCCTGGTTCCGGAACTCAATCCCTCTATTAATAAAGGTCAAAACACTATATGCCTTCTTAACAACCCTGTCAATCTGGGTGGCAACTTTTAGGGATGTGTGTGTACATGGACACAAAGATCTCTCTGCTCATCTGCACTCCCAAGAACCCTACCATCAGCCCAGTACTTTGCATTCCAATGACTCCGTCCAAAGCGTATCATCTCACACTTGTCCACATTGAACTCCATTTGCCACCTCTCAGCCCAGCTCTGCATCCTATCTATGTCTCTCTGCAACCTACTACATCCTTCGTCACTATCCACAACTCCACCGACCTTAGTGTCATCCGCAAATTTACTAACCCGCCCTTCTAAGCCCTCATTCAGGTCATTTATAAAAATGATGAACAGCAGTGGACCCAACACTGACCCTTGCGGTACACCACTAGTAACTGGACACCAAGATGAACATGTTCCATCAACTATAACCCTCTGTTTTCTTTCAGTAGTGGGAATTTAAAACTCACTCCCTGTAAGAGTGATGAAAGCAGAAACCCTCATAATATTTAAGAAGTATTTAGATGTAAACTTGTATGCAAGGCTATAGACCATGCTGGAAAATTAGATTCAAATTGGTAAATGGTTGTTTTTGACCAGCGTAAACCCAATGGGCCAAAGGGCCTTTTTGATCTCTATGACTCTATCTCAAAATTTTGAACATTTCAGATTATAATCATCTTACCTTTCTATATTTTGCATGATCCAATGTTTTGCATTGTCTCTGTAGTCAACAGATGTTGAGAGTGTGATGCTGGAAGAGCACAGCAGGTCAATCAGCATCTGAGGAGCAGGAGAATTGAGCTTTTGGGCATAAGCTCTTCATCAGGAATTGTAGAGGGAGGAGGAGAACTTCGTCAAGGTAGGGACATTTGGAAGAGGCTTCGCATTAGGGTTGAAATCAACTAGGAGAAAGTGAGGACTGCAGATGCTGGAGGTCAGAGTCGAGAGTGTAGTGCTGGAAAAGCACAGCAGGTCAGGCAGCATCCAAGGAACAGGAGAATTGATGTTTCGGGCATAAGCCCTTCATTCTTCTAGTCAACAAATGTCCAAGGAAGACCTCAGAGCAATGAACGATGCTGCATTGAGATCATCGGCAATGATAGCATTAGAACATAACATGAGAGACCAAGAATAAACTGTCCAACCTCATTGACATAGCTGTAATGTGACGATGCCAACTGCAAGTGTAGAGCAAACTCTTACTCCCACCTTTTCTGGAAAACCAAGAGAACCTGAAACGACTTAAATCGGAAAGTGATCCTTCAAAATTGGTCTCTTCAAGACTTTCCTCATCGTTCTGGCAAGGGAAATAGACATTTTTCTGAGCAATGGCACAAAACAAAAATCAATTCCACTCACTTCCAGCTCAGCCATGAGATGTTGTCTCTTCTTTGCTTAAAGGGAACACCAACAAGCAGTTGCTATTACCCCAGGGTGTGCTGTCAACGCATTACGTTTATCTTGTAGGTTAATCAAAAATGCAACACAAAGCCAAAAGAACAAAAACCAGGAGGTCTGCAATTCTCCATTTGGTCAGCTCCTGATTTCAATTTTATAAATGTATGTAATTGCCTTTGTCAAGTGAACAGTTGGTAATAAATAGAATTATTTAAATAAATAATATTGCTATGTTTAGACAGACAGATTTCTGTTGAGTAAATGTGTTCAAAGATATGGAGCCAAAGCAGGTAAGATAAGCTCAGTTAGATACAACCATAATCTAAGTGAACAGGCGAACAGGCTCAAGGAGTCGAATGGCAATATTGAAATCAATTGACTGGGGAATTGCAGATATAGTTTTGAGTTCGTGTTATTTTGCATTTCATTTCTGATCTTTCTTTGACAAGGAAATGTAGGGACTAATTTTCACACAGTCACAGGACAATCCTGCCATCCTAAGGAGCAGTCCGCTGACTCTTCATTGCACTCTTTCTATGGCAAGACTATTCTTCCTTAGGTAAAGGGACTTAACTGCACACAATAGTCCAGGTGTGTTCTCACCAAGTTTCTATGCATTTGCAGCAAGCATCTCAAAAGTGTTGCTCAGGTGTTGGGAAGGCCTGTGGTTTTAATAGACTAGATTATCTACAGTGTAGAAAAAGGCTGTTCGGCCCAACCAATCCTCCAAAGAGAAACCCACGCCCCCTATATTTACCCCTGACCAATCCACCTAACACTCCAGGCAATTTAGCATGGCTAGTTCACCTAACCTGCACATCTTTGGACTGTGGGAGGAAACCAGAGCAAACCCACACAGACACGGGGAGAATATGCAACTCCACACAGACAGTTACTGAGGCGGGAATTGAACCTGGCTCCCTGGGAATGTGAGGCAGCAGTGCTAACCACTGAGCCACCGTGCCACAATGAACTAGATCAGCCAAATTTACACCATCACCCGGTAACTTTTTTGGAGGAGCAGACTGGCCACCCACTAGAGATCCTGTCTGATCAATAAAAGTCACATCAAGAATGTTAAGTATTGGCATGGGCCGATTTTGACAAGTTACCCTCTCTGTGAAAGTAAAAATCACTCCTGATTCATTTTATATATCAACTTTGTCCAGATATGTTGAAATTTATTTACTGAAAGATGTTGTTGATATGAATTGATTTTTCCAAGGCCAATGCATAGTCTTTCACCAATGTGTCATTTTTTTATTGTACATCCAGACCAAGATTTCTATTCTTATGCATATGTTATGTCAATTAGGAGTGAATTAATGATTGATACTCACGTTGATGCATTCCATCACTTTTACCACCAATAAACCTAACTGTTCCATATGGGATGCTCTGTAATAGCCATTATTTCTCTCCTCATAGCTCTGAAATAGTTCCAGCTGCAGCTGAGGAACAGCCTTTATTGTCTGGTAGTAGTTGGGATGCGTCACCATCACCACTAGTTAATGGACTGTGCAATGATTTATCTATCCCTGGAGTGAAGTCAGATATTGTGTTCAAGCTGTTGGAAAGAGTATAATAATGTGGATGCAGGTACGATAACAGCATGTGAGAGAATGCAGGATTAGTCAAAGCAAGAAGGAATAATATTGTTGAAGATATATAACCAAATGACTCAGATAAGCTGTCAGAAAGAAAGATAGATGAGTACATAAAATTAGACCCGAGGGTGAAAGGGAATGAGCAGTTCATCTTCTCGTGTGGAATGGTCAGGGGATCTTCTGAGGAAATTGTCAATGAAATGCACTTTCTCTTTCCAATTCCTTCACTTGCAAGTCTCAAGCCACCAAAGAGAATTCTCAATTTGGTTATCTTTATTTCAGGTGTCTGAAAGAAGTATACAAATATGGTTCAATGGGGTGAAAATTAAAAAGATTGAAAAGCGGTTTGAAGAAGGTGATTAAAAGACTGGAAATTGCAGCGGTGAGTATAAAAAGTCAAAATTTGGTTTCCACTGAAAATGCATTAAAGTTTCCATGCTCTGATCCTATGAAGTTCTCAGGTTGAAGCTTGTTAGAATATTTGGGGCCAGCTTCCAGCACTATTAACATGCAGTGAAAGGGGAGGAAATAGTAAAGCTGTTGCAGAGCTTGACTACTGTGCCAGGTGAAAGAAGAATGGTTTTAATTATCCTACACTACATTCCGTTTCAATGCTACTTTCATTTTGGATACAACTATGTAAAACGCTCCAAACCATTTCTGCTCCCACTGCCAATGGAAAATCTCAACAGTGGTAGCAGATATTAGAGTTGATAGAATGGCTGCTACCATATTATTCCCTCTCCATTGTTCCAGACAGTGATCTTTAAAATGCTACCTTTAAAATGATTGCTGCATCAGAAAGATCTTACGACATTCTACTCATGAAGTATGGTTGTTGCCAGGGCAAATGTCGCAAAGAACTTTGCTTGCATTTTAATTTTCTTTTAAAGTTCACGTGTCAGCGCACTGATTTCTTGTAGCTTGCCAACCAGTTTGGCTCTTCCTGTTATTAATGGAAATGACGTGAATAGCACACACATATGTGGAGATATGCATACATTTAAGCTGAATAATTTTACATGGTTACAGGAGTTTCTAAGAACTGCAAGTGCCTTGAAATTAAAGATAGGTTTGATTTTTCTCTATGTGTAATATTTGCACAGCATACTGAATGACATTACAGCTCATTCATTGTAAATGTGATGATTGTTTTTTTGACAAAGGCCATCTTTAGAATATTGATATTAAAACCAGAAATATAATAATAATGAAGCATTTTGTGACCCTCATGAAAATGTTCTTACCATTCTTGCAGCATATTTGAGAGTGGAAAATCCTGACAAGCTGTTTATATATTAGTGTTAAATTGGTAGTTTCACTCAAATAGATCAGAAGATTGGATCTTGGGGAATATCCTTCTTTTCTTTATTTGCAGATTGATCTTTCTTCTACTAATCTGTTGTAATAATCTACTGTGTATAGCACCTTCGCTGAGGGAGGATTTGTGCAAATGAAGTGCCAACTTTCAAATGTTAAAAGCACAGCCATTTCTTTTGTGAATTATGTTCCTATTGAGGTGAAGGGTATCAGCCTGGAATGGAAGACTTTACCTAATTTTGTAAGGCTTCAGCATTAACTGCTAATAGTATTGGTGCAGCACACATCATATTCAGAATAAAGCTCGATCATGTCCCTCCAAAATGGTGAGGAACCATACTGTGAAGATCAAAATCCTTACTGGAGAGCAGTCATCTCTCACAATGGCCCTCTAGCTAAGACTGCCAAGTTAATCCCAAATTGTGCAAAAATTGGGGCATTTTTTGCTCTGGTGTTATGGATAGTAAAAATGAGGTTAAATCTGATTTGGTATATGAACTTTGCACAAGATGGGCATCAACCTGCATTGGATTCAGGTTAATGATATCCTTGAGAATAAAACTAGGCAAACATCACAGAAACATCCAGTGACTATCCCTTTTGGATAGCAGTGAGGGTGATGGTTTCTCAAGGGAAGACAGCCAGAGCTAGGTCTTTGGCACCATGAGAAAATCAGCTGGAATGGAAAGGAAATAAAGTAGAGTGGAAGAAGCAATAGTGATAGTGGAATCTGTCAACAATGATGTGTGTTTTGCCTCCAGCAGGGTAATTTTATCTGACACAGCAATGCTTATGTTATCCCTCATTCTGTATTAAACTGGAATGTGGTTAGTATGGCGTTGAAAGATCCAAAAGACACTTGTTACAGCTCACTACTATATACAAATAGTATAGGCATATCAGTGTCTGAGTTAACATTATCTATGTAGTTACAAAAAGGAACATGCTTCCATTAGTGTGTCATACCTAAAGTGATCTGGGTTAAAATGCAGTCTGAGATTTTTACAACTTCAGTCACATTCCATGCTGCAGTGATAATATCATGGTCACATCCCTTAACAGTATATTGACGTACTGACTGTCAGACATAACAAAACAGTTGGGATCTGACAGGCCTTTCTGCTGCAGTAAGTGTGACTCCAGGGTATTGTGCCAGGATCAAGGTTGTCATGACACAGCTGAGGGATATTCCTCTGGGAAATGGTGGACAGTCCGAGAACTTTGGCAAAAGTGAGGACTGCAGATGCTGGAAACCAGAGTTTAGATTTTATCTCTCCACACCGGAGGCTTCTTGCCTCTATTCCTGATGAAGGGCTTTTGCCCGAATTGTCGATTTTCCTGCTTCTCAGATGCTGCCTGACCTGCTGTGTTTTTCCAGCACTACTCTGAACAAAAGCCAGAGACCTATGTTCACATTGATACTAACAACAAAGAGGAGTGAGTTACTGAAAGCATACTTTAATAACTTAGAAAGAAAATTATAATCAAGAGCAATAATCTCAGGATTATTCCCAGTGATGTGTTAGTGAGCATTGGAATAGGAGGATCAATTGAATGTAGATGGAAAATTGGTGTGGGGTCAGGACATCAGGTGTGTGAGGCACTGGGACTGATCCTGGAATAGATGGGACCAGTCAAGCTGGACATGTTGCATCTTAATAGAACCAAGACAAATATCCTTGCAGTAAAATGTGCTGCTGTTGTTGGGGAAATATCTTGTTATGGGAATGGGAATATGAAGGGTAAGACAAATTAAACGGAAGTAAAGCTGGTAACAGGAAGGAGAAAAGTGGCAAGTGGAATTAGAAGGAATTAGAAAAGAAGACGAGCATTAGCTAAGCTTAGAATGTGGAATAATGTCAAATAGACTAAGTTATGGTCATTCTATAGGAATGCATGCAGCGTTCATAACAAAGAATGTAATTTAAAGGCATAGATAAACGTAAATGGATTTGATGTGATTACCATTATGTAAACATGGGTCCAGGGTGACCAATAGTGGGCACTGAATATTCATTGATATTCAACATTAAGGAAGGACAAACAAAAACAACCAGGATATGGTGTTTCACTGATTGTAAGGGATGTGATCAATCTGTTAGTCAGGGAGCATCTCAGATTAGAAGAGTAAAATGTACAATCAGCTTGAGTTGATCTAAGAAATAGAAAAGGGCAGCAAACATTGATAAAAGTTGTTTATAGGCTACCAAAGATTAGTGATAATATGGGTATCGTATTAATCAGGCAATTGCAGAAGCATATAGCATGGGTTAGTAAGGTAACCATAATTGACTCCAATATACGTGTGGTCTGTGCAAACCTAATGAGCTCTAATACTATCAAGGATAAGTTTCTGAAATGTGTTAGAGATGGTTTTCTAGAGCACTACTTTGAAGCACCAACTAGAGATGGACTGTTTATATCTGGTATTCTATCATAGTAAATAACAAATGGATATTCTTTTTAATAAAGAATCTTTATGGATGAGTGGTTATAATACAAAAGAATTTTACTTATGTTTAAAAGTGAGGTCATTCATTCTGAAGTCAGAGTTCAAAATTGGAGCAAATGAAATTATGAAGATTTGAGAGTCAGGGTGTAGGTTTGCTCGCTGAGCTGTAGGCTTGATATCCAGACGTTTTATTACCTGGCTAGGTAACATCATCAGTGGCGACCTCCAAGTGAGGGGAAGCTGTTGTCTCCTTTCTATTTATATGTTTGTCCTGGATGGGGTTCCTGGGGTTTGTGGTGATGTCATTTCCTATACATTTTCTGAGGGGTTGATAGATGGTATCTAGATCTATGTGTTTGTCTATGGCATTGTGGTTGGAGTGCCAGGCCTCTAGGAATTCTTTGGCATGTTTTTGCTTAGCCTGTCCCAGGATAGATGTTTTGTCCCAGTCGAAATGGTGGTTTTTTTTCTCTCCGTGTGTAGGGCTACGAGGGAGAGAGGGTATGTCTTTTTGTGGCTAGCTGGTGTTCGTGTATCCTGGTGGCTAACTTTCTTCCAGTTTGTCCTACGTAGTTTTTCTGGCAGTCCTTGCATGGAATTTTGTAGACGACGTTGGTTTTGTCCATGGGATGTACTGAGTCTTTTAAGTTTGTTAGTTTTTGTTTGAGAGTGTTGGTAAAAAAAAATACAGTTCGCAGATTCCTTAAGAACAAACCACGACAAGCAGACCAAACACCGCCAGAAACCCTAACCACCTTACCATACATCAAAGAAGTTTCAGAAATGACAGCCAGACTACTAAGACCCCTCGGAATCCTAGTAGCACACAAACCCACTAACAATTGATGGTAAGTTTAACCTGAGGGTGACCATCCAGTTTTGTTCTCTACAAAACCCTGGTGAGATCACAATTGGAATATTGTGTCCAGTTCTGGTCATCCTATTATAGGAAAGATGTGCGGCTTTAGAGAGGGTGCAAAGAAGGTTTACCAGGATGCTGCCTGGACCGGAGGGCTTGTCTTACAAAGAGAGGTTGACTAAGCTCGGACTTTCCTCTCTGGAGAGAAGGAGGAGGCGAGGTGACCTGATTGAGTGTACAAGGTAATGAGAGGCATGGACAGAGACTTTTCCCCAGGGCAGGATTGACTACCATGGGGGTCATAGTTTTAAGGTGTTAGGAGGAAGGTGTAGAGGAGACATCAGAGGTAGGTTCTTTACACAGAGAGTTGTGAACACATGGAATGCGTTGCCAGTGGTGGTGGTGGAAGCAGCGTCATTAGGGACATTTAAGCGACTGCTCGACATGCACATGGACAGCAGTGAATTGAGGGGTGTGTAGGTTAGGTTATTTTATTTTAGATTAGGATTAATCCTCGGTATAACGCAGTGGGCTGAAGGGCCTATGCTGTGCTGTACTTTTCTGTGTTCTATGGTCTATGTTCTAAGCCTCAAGCAAAGGGCAAGGTTGAGAAGATAGGACCTTTGTGGTGACCTCGGCTGGTATGGGCTGGCATGTGGACATCACCAACCAGTTGTCCAGCCAAATGAGCTAATCGAAGCCCCAGTATGAACATAGGCTAGCAAAAGAAAAACTGACTGAAAGCTCGACAAGCATGTAAAAAGGGAATGTTTGTCTAAGATAAATGTGAATCCATTACAAGCAACATTGGGCGAATTTATAATAGGGGTTAGACAAATTGCAAAGAATCTAAATATTTATTTGTCTGTCTTCACTGAGGAAAATAGAAGAAATCTCCCAGAAATAAAAATCAAAGGACCACAGAGAAAAAATGAATTGAAGGAAATTAGTATCAGTAAGAAGGGTGTGTTAAAGAAATTAATGACTGAAAGATGATAATTCCCTGAGATCTGATACTTTCCTTCCAGAGTGTTAAAAAGAGATAGTGGATATATCTGTGATCATCTTCCAAATTTTGACAGGTGCCGGAATGATTTCTGCAGATCAGAAGATAACAGTTCTGAATGAACAATTTAAGAATTGAGGGACAGAGAAAACTGTGAACTCCAGACCTGTTAGCCTTTCATCAAAAGTAGGAAAGATGCTGGAATCTATTGTAAAGGATGTGATAAATGGACACTTAAATAATAGTGACTTGATTGGGTATAGTCAGCATAGATTTGTGAATGAGACATCATGTTTCACAAACCAGTTGGAATTTATTTTGATGATGTTAGCAATAGAATTGTTAAGGGAGAATTAGTACACATAATATGCTTAGATTCTCAGAAGGTTTATGATAAAGTCCCCCAGAAAAAGTTAATCTTTAAAATTAAACCACATCTGTTAAGCAGTAATATACTGATATATGTTTAGGATTAGGTAATAGGCAGAACACAGAGAGTAGCAATAAATTAGTCACACGATTGTTTGGAGAATGTGATTCATGTGGTGTTAGAAGAATTAGTACTTGGATCCTATGGTTCACATTATATATTAATGGTTTGTATGTGGGTACCAAATGTAATATTTCCAATATCGTGAATCATATAAAACTAGATGGAAATGTGCACTGTGAGGAAGATGCAAAATGTCTTTAAGAAAATTTGGGCAGACTTAATTAATGGGCAAGAATATGGCAGATGGAATAAAGTTTGAAGAAATTTGAGGTTATCCACTTTCATAAGAAGAAAAGATGCGCAGAAAATTTCTTTAATGGTAAGAGGTTAGAATATGTCCTTGTAGGAAGGCTAATTATACATTAGTTTGTATCACAAGAGGACCTGAGTACAGGTATAGCAAAGTATTAGTTCAATTTTACTTATAATTGGTCCTATCACACACAGAATACTCTGTGACGTTTAGGTTTCCTTACTTTAAGAGGGATATTATTGAGAGAATCAGAGTGAAATATGTGTTCACCAGATGAGTTCTCAGGATGGCGGGACTGCCCTTTGAAGAGATATTGAGAAACCTAGACTTGTATTCCCTAGAGCTCTGAAGAATGAAAGGTGATCTCATTGGGACCTACAAAATATTTAAAAGATTGGACAGGGAGGATATTTCCCCTGTTTGAGGAGCCTACATGCTAGGGACCCAATTTTAAAACTGGTGGAACGGCACTTTGCACAATAATGATGAGAAATTATTTTACTCAGAGTGTTGTGAATCTTTGGAATTGGCTATTCCAGAGGACAATGAAAGCTCAGCAACTGAAGTTGTTTAAGGTAGAGGATGATGGTTTCTATGTATCAATGACATAAAGAATATGAGGAGAATATGAGGGAAGGATACTACAGTAGATGATTAACGATGATCATACTGAATGCTGGGCTTAGCTCAAAGGATTTACTTACCAACACGTGCTCCTATGTTGCTGTGTTCAGATTATTCCTACCCTATGTAATAGGTTTGGGGTGGGTAGACCCCAGTTATGCCACTTCCTAACCTTTCCTCCAGATCTACGTGGGATGGAGATGATTTAAGGTAATCTGTTCCAATATACAGCCTGTGATATAAACAAAGATGAAATCCCACTATTCAAACAAGTAATTTAAAAAAAAACTATCAATTTATAAACTGTTTACATTGCAGGTTTTCCAAGAGAGGGAAATCAGATGGTCAAAAAAATCGTTCACTTTGTCTTTTTTTATTGATCAGAAAGAAGACTATTTTATCCTGTGTGTAACTCTGAGCTAGATACAAACACAAATCACAGATTCAAGGAAAATATAGTCTACTTTACTGGGCTGTGTCAGTCCGCAGTGATTTATTCTTAATTTTGAAAATGACACCGTTAAAATGTTAATGGCCAACCTTTTAAAAATTCCCTTGTATGCAGAAAAGAAAATGACATCACTTGTATCAAACAGCATCATTATATCATTTGCAAATTTAATTTGATTAACTCATTCCTTGTGGTAATTTCCTACCTCTAAATTGAAAGCAAAGAGTTTTATGAAGATCCCATTCCTTTAATATATATTTAATGAAGTGAATTATTAGAAGTGCTGACACATGGCTGACTCTTCTATTTTACAGTATCATTCAATATACAGTACTTTGACTTTATACTATCACTGAAAATACTACAACAATTTTGCATCATTGTGTGCTGTGTCAAACTACTCCGGTTGGATGATTTGAGCTATAGGGAGAGGTTGAATAGGCTGGGGCTGTTTTCCCTGGAGCGTCAGAGGCTGAAGGGTGACATTATAGAGGTTTATAAAATCATGAGGGGCATGGATATGGTACCCTATCCATGTAGGGATAGGCTACCACCCACATCTCTTATAACATTCTTTGTAAATCCCATACTCTTTCCCATTGTGGTACATATAATGTTACTCCTATGTTCTTTGCACTTTTCTCTATTGGTATGGTATTGCTGAAAATATCTTTAAATAGGACAGCTTCACATGTCTGGTATTAATATTTAACAGCAGGAATCATATTTAATTTTGTAAATAATGCAGCTTCAGTTTGACCTTTTGGCATGATCATTCAGATCATTGCTGCTGGTTTGATAAGGCTGTAAGACCATAAGAAACAGTAACAGGAAGAGGCCATTCATCGTCTCAAGTCTGCTGAATAGGATCATGGCTGATTTGACATACCACACATCCGTTTTCCTGCTATTTCCCTGTAACCTTGTTTCCCCTACCAATGAAGAATCAATCTACCTCAGACTTAAATGTACATCAAGGACTCTGTCCCACAGGTTCACGTGACAAGGAGTTACAAAGATTCAAAACCCTCAGAGAAAAGAAATTCCTCCTCATCTCAGTCCCTTACAAAATGATGTACATGATATACTGGCCAAGAGGATTCATGTAGAATTGCTCATTTTTTAAGATGCACTGTCAGTGATTAGAAGGTTGTAAATTAAAACTTAAATTAGAAATAATCATTTCTCAAGTCTTCTTCATAGTCTATGGTTTCAAAAAGCTGAAATCTAACAATGTTCTCCTCTGACTGTAGAACCATGCTCTTGATATTGCAGTGAATTTCCCAAATGACAGCTTGCTTTGTGACATAAAAACTTCATGGGTTAAGGTCAAACAGTGCTATAATGAGGTAGTATTTTAGTAATGATTAGTTCAAGGCTTACATTATTCTTAGTGAATCAACGAATAACACTGAAGCAGCTGGTGATATTGAATCAATTCATGGGAAGAACAAAAATTAAACCCCTTGCAGAATATTCTTTTCGAGTTTTCTTTCTAATATTTTCTTCTTGTGAGATTGACCTTTATGGGGAAATATCTAATGGCAAAATGGGGTAATGCTGCTCATATAAAGGCCATCATGGTTTGTCCAGTAATGGGCAGCACTGGCTGAATTATAACTGGAGTGTGTTGCTGATGGCATTATGGCAGATAGCAAGCATCTACATCTGACTGATTTTAACATAAAACACAAAGCTCCCAAATTTAAACTGTAAAGAGCATACTATTTTAAGTTTTCTGCATTTCTGATTCTGGTCTGAAATAGCTTAAGGACTATGTTTAAAAACCAAGGGTTCCTTTTTAAAATACAGCAGTGGCTCAGTGGTTAGCACTGCTGCCTCACAGCGCGAGAGACCTGGGTTCAATTATAGCTTTGGGTGAGGATTTTACACATTCCCCAAATTCTATCCATGTCTGCATGGGTTTCCACCAGGTGCTCCAGTTTCCTCAACGTTCTGATAGATACACAGGTTAGATGGATTGGCTATGCTAAATTGCCCTGTAATGTCTTGGGATGTGCAGGTGGATTAGCCATGGTAAATGCAGGGTGATGGGTGCTGGGTCTGGGTGGTATAATCTTTGGAGGGTCAGTGCAGGCTAGATGGGCTGAATGACCTCTTTCTGCAATGTAGGTATTCTATGATTGTGGAAGGATTTGCTGTACTCTTGAAACCAAGTTAAAACTTATAACCAAGTTGGGGGGTCGGGGTTGGGGGGGGATGGGGGAGGTGGTGGTGTAAGGCTGATTGCATATGGGCTGTACTATAAGATGTGTTTAAAGTAAGATTTGGCTAACAATAAGTAACTGAACAGTTTGAGAAGTTGTGACCAGCTGTGAATGATGAAGGCCATCTACCAGCCAACAATATGTGATTGGCTCCCACACAGCTAAACAGCTTATGGGAATGAACAATACTGTTAGAAGCCTTTGGACCTCTGAAAGGAGAAATGGAATGTCTCGCTTCAGTCAATAATGTCTTAAGAAAACTTGTTACCTTCTCCGTGAGTTGCTGTTAACCCATAAGTCAGAGTCTCCGTAATTTGTGAAACAGTCAATCTGGACCTCCTGCAAGGAAAAGTACCTAGAAAAGAAAAAAAAAATTGAGAATAGAAAGTTCTGGCAAACATAAGGATCATTTCAGTGAACCTTGTGAATCGGAGCCATTGAACTGCCTTCCCAGTTTTTTCCCTCCACCCATAACGCCATTTTGTTTGGCTCTGTGCAAATGTCTGCATGTGTGCACAGGGGAGGTTTATAAAGGATTAGAGCTTTAACTAGTAGAGTTATATGTCAGAGTTGTTTACCTGTAGCTAGAAACTATTTCTTTGTAATAAATAGTTGTTCTTGTCAAGTATAGAAACCTGGTTTATCACCTGGATCTATCTTTAACTTTAATGACTATGGGAATTAGCGGGGCTGGATTTCCATCTCAGTGAGATGTGACAAGATGTACCTCTAATATTTAGTTCCTACTTTTTGCTGTGCCAGTAAAAGAATGACACAGACCTTTCATTTACTGTAACAGTGAATATAACTTGGACCTAATCAAAGTTACTAATTTCACGTTGCATTTCCTTAGAAAGTGTATTCAATATCTTATTCATATTATATAATTAGTAATCATTCAGACAATATATCATCTGTTGAAAGCCAAAAATATAAGAATGTATCCAATCTTGTTCAGTAATAATTCAGAGCTGGCCTCTGACTTTTAAATTGGTCATAATGGTTGACTGTTATGTCCTTTACTATTGCTCGGTCAAAATTCAAGAACTCCCTTTTTAATAGCAGTGTGGATGTTCCCACCACTCACAAGACTTCAGCCAATCAAGAAAGCAGCTCACCACCAGCCCTTTAAGGGCAATTCGGAATGGACCCTACCCAGTGATGCTCCCAACCTGTGAACATTTTTTAAAAATGTACTATATAATGCTTATGAGATATGAAGCATAGCAGAGAATAGCTATAATTTTAGGGTCACAGTAACTCCGACTTAAACCTCCAGAAATCAACAAAGTGTATATGTGTTTTGTGAGGAAACTGGCTGATAATGGGTTCAAGTTATAATTTAAACATTCCAATTGTACTGCAGCAGATTATGTGGCCCCGTTAAATGATTTGCAATTTTGCAGTTTAATATATTCCAATTTTAACAGTTTCTATTTGGTGTTATTAGACAGATAGAGCCTGGCTATGAAACTGGCTACCAACCAGCTTGGTAAGGAGATTATCATTAATGACCACTCTGAGGGAAATACAGGAGTAATGGGGTGAGTTCAAAATTAAATGACTGTACTGTGAGCAAATAACAGATCCATATTTAAACATAGCTTAGTAATTTGTAATTTAGTACCTGCTTTAGTGTGATCTATTTTCTTTGTTTTGATGAATAACTGCAATTATCACAACCATTAATTTTGTGGCAGTTTTTCTTTCAAATCAGTCCCAAGAAACAGTACTGACTGGTTGGTTAGTTAGTTGGGTGTTAAATTAATCCAGACTATACATGTAAAGCTTTGGATAAGAAACACTGCAGGTTCTGCTGTTGTACAGAAACATTTACAAATTCATAAGCAAGTCTGTCGCAGGACTGTGCATGTAAGCAATAATGAATAATCTAAGGGCTTAATTAATCACTCTATCCTCTGGAAAAACCTATTAAAATTAAAATTAAATTATTTGCTTAAAATATGTGCACGAGAGAGAGATATTTCATTAAAGTTTGTCATGAATTTAAAATAAAACTTCCAAAGATACTTTCTTCCAAAAAGCATAAGTTTTGCAAAATTTCCAGCAGGGTTTTGATGAAGCAATGCTGAAGTAGGCAATCAGGATACTAAATTAATTTTTAGTAATTATAGAGAAATAATCTCAAAGAGGCCATTTTGGTCAATGATTATAAGGAAAAAATAAGTTTTATTTTCTCTTTTCCCTGGTTAAAAGAAATAGAAGGCGACTGGAATTCAAATTCAGAAACAACTTGCTGAACATATGTATGGCAGTCAGTAATTTTTCACTTCACCGTGAAAAATCACCTGAGAGAAAATAAAGATGACTCTGGAGAGAATTCTACCTTCTCCTAATTAGTCTTAATTTATATTTCAGGATATCTTGTTGCACATCAATTACAAAAGAGGCAAGTCTGAAATTGTACGATAGCCTGTAGTCAACTAGAACTTAATTTGAGTGCATAATGTTACTGAATTTCCTTTTTATCGCAAAGTCCATTCATTGTTGTCGCACTCAATTTGTAAATTAAATTTATGATACAACATAGATTGTAATAAGTACAATAAATTGAAATGCTTAAAACCAAAATTGATTTAAGAAATGCAAAGAATCATGAAGAGACAGACTGCTGAAACTAAAATGTGACAGTGGAGAGTAGCAACAATGTTGCAGATATTTAAAATAATAAGTAATTAAACATTTAAAAGATTAATTCACTGGTTAGAGCTATCCATATATTAATGGGTTACTAGTTCTGTGGTTTATATATAATTAACTATATTTTTCTTGTGTGTAAAGTTGAAATAAAATTTGTTTACTGAGGTGTTCATTTAAGCATCACAATTTAATAAAAATAATTCAACTTTATTGTGATGATGTATACAGTTCACGTAGGGAATTTGAATTGCTGTAGCAACATGCACTTTTTGCACTGCATTAGATATGGATAGTGATGTTCAAAGTCCCGGTATTCTTCCCATCTGATTACAAACCATGAATCTCTTCTATCCTACTCCCTCACGGCTAATTTTGGGAGGATTTGTAGGACGATACTTAACTGGTAAGGCACCTTCTTTGACAATCAGTGGTGAGACTCAAACCCGCATCATTTGGCTCAGAGGCAATCCACAACAATATACTTGGACATAATTTACTTTCAAGAGCTCACTCAAAAATAATCGTTTCAGTATCACTTGATCTCATTTGATCATATCTGTATTTGAATTGCAAACACTCAGTGATCATTTAATAGCAATTGTACTCAAGAATGATGACGTAGGTATAATTTGACATTCAAGTGGTTATCAACTGTCATCATTATCATCAATTCACATCAAATGGAATATCATAGCACTTAAACATTTAAGGTAAGAATCATTTAATTTCACCCAGTGTCCAAAGCTGACCAAAGATATAAGACATAAGAAACTCAACAATCTTGGCAAAATTTGACTAAGTTTCACCCGTCAATTATCATCAACAACTCTTCTTAGTCCAACTGATGTGTATGTACAATGCTGACTGTTTAACAAGCAGTGCACAGAGTGTGAACATATGGCACTTACTTTTGAATTTTCTGGTTTCTATATGGGTTGCCAACTGTACATATATCTAATGAAACATGAATTGTTAATGGATCTATTATCATTAATTCTTCTCCTGAAAGGTAATTTTATCCACTTAGCCTAATCCTCACCAGGAGAGATTTAAACTCTGAAAAGAATTATAGAATTATAACGAGTAATGCTGACTTACAGATGTGGCAATTCTTTGAAATGTTCTCTCTCCTGTGATTGAGCTCTCCTGATTAGAGTACTTTATGATCTTCCACCTCACCCAAATTCTCCTTGATGACTCTACTCCAGGATTGTTTCCTCTAATTTTTCTCTCTTCCCTGAACCTCTGTCTCTCTTCCAATCTCTCTCTCTACTTTCAAACTCTCCCCCCAATTTCTCCCCTGTTAAGTCTCCCTTGACTAAATCGCTTTGGTCTTTTCCCCCAGTTCTTGCTGAATTTTCCCTGTTTTATCCTTCCAATTGTCCCCTGATTCTGTCCCATTTCTCCCTCCTATTGTGCCCTGAGATTCATCCTGATCATCCCCCATTTCCCTGAACCTATCCCTGACAGTTTACCATTTCACTGAGGTTCTCCCTGATAGCCGCCATTTCTCTGAGATTCTCACTGATGGTTCCCATTTCTCTGAGATTCTCCCTGATGTTTCCCCATTCTTCTGAGCCTGTCCCTGATGGCCTCCCATTTCTGCTTTGCTTCTGCCCCTGACTTCTTATTCCAGAAGCTGCTCCAGTTTTGACTACACGGTGAGTTCTGGAGCCAGGGCTACAACCAGAAGTGATATCAAAGGCTCCAGCAGAGAGTGTGAAGTTTAAACTGAAGAAAATGGTTTTCCCTCTGGAGCTGCAGAGAATCATGTTGTATATGCAGCTAAACCCAATCTGCATATTACCGTGGACTAAGATTTGCTACCATCTGCCTCTTTAAGGGTAGAGATCTACAGGGCCTCCATATGGTGGAGGACAGCCACTTGCTGCCCTAATTAGAAGAGCTCTTTGTACTGAACATGAAGTAATTTATAGCATGTTATCAACTACTTACTGGCTACATTAATATGAGGTGAGATGATAAGCAGTCTACCCACAACCATCTGGTACTAACATGGGGTAGTGCTTAAAGCGCTGCTGAGTGTTAACTCTTTCAGACTCTTGTATTCTTTATATAAATCACAGAAGAAAAAAAAATTACACACTACAAATTGAATTGCAAAAAGAATTGGGGTTGATAGTGTTGGAGATGGAAATTCTTGGCTAGGATATTGCAGATTATTTTCATGGGAATTAACAGGAGTGAATGAATGGAGGAGTGGCATAAAACACACTCTCTCTTTCCCCCACGGCCCCCACCTTCCCTCCAACACCCCCACTCCTTACTCCCAAGTAATCTGACAATCAGATAAGTTAATTGTTGTTTTAAGTCTGTCCAAGAGAAAGGCTGCAGTAGTGGGTACAGTGGATTCTTTCTTGATTATATGTTTTTGGAGATAAGTCTCTTGATTAAACTTAAAATATAAGCCATAGCTATTAATTTAAACTGGGGCAGTGTTTGTAGAGGAATAAGACAGTGTTATTTTCTGTGTCTGTAGATTGTGAAGGAGCAAAAATGGCCTTTGCAGTGATATGTACTCTTGTCAGATGTGGGAGTTTAAAGAGAGTTTAAGGGTTACTGCGGATTATATCTGCCATAAATGCTGTTGGATGCAAATCTTATCAGACCAAGTGGATCAGTTGGAGAGACAAATAAAAGTGAGGAATTTGCACAGCTACAGTATGTGATGGATGGCAGTTATAGAAAGAGGGGAAAGTCTCAGATACAGTCACATAAATGGGTTAACTCCAGGAAGGGTAAGAGAGGTAGGCAGCTAGAGCAGGAGTCTTTTGTGGATATACCCATTTCAATCAGGTATGCTGTTTTGGAAAATGTAGGGTGTGATGGATTCTCAGGGAAACGTAGTACAAACAGCCAAGTTTCTGGTATTGAGACTGGCTCTAATGCAACGAGGGTACATTGGCTTCCAAGAGATCAATTGTGTTAAGGGGTTCTGTAGTCTGAGGTACAGAAAGATGTTTCTGTGGCCAGCAGAGAAAAAGCAGAATGGTGTGTTGTTTCCCTGGTGCCAGGATCAAGGATGTCTCAGAGAGGGTGCAGAATGTTCTCAAGGGGGAGAGGGGCCAGCAGGAGGTCATTGTCCACATTGGAACCAACGACATTGGAAGGGAAAAGGTTGAGACTCTGAAGGGAGATTACAGAGAGTTAGGTAGAATTTTAAAAAGAAGGTCCTCAAGGTTAGTAATATCTGGATTACTCCCAGTGCAACGAGCTAGTGAGGGCAGGACTAGGAGGAAAGAGCAGATGAATGCATGGCTGAGGAGCTGGTGTATGGGAGAAGGATTCACATTTTTGGATCATTGGAATCTCTTTTGGGGTAGAAGTGACCTGTGAAGGATGGATTGCACCTAAATTGGAAGGGGACTAATATACTGGCAGGGAAATTT
>NC_057735.1:25355572-25357358 GCF_004010195.1 Chiloscyllium plagiosum
GCTGGAAAAGCGCAGCAGGTCAGGCAGCATCTGGATGCTGCCTGACCTGCTGCGCTTTTCCAGCAACACATTTCCAGCTCTGATCTCCAGCATCTGCAGACCTCACTTTCTCCTTGTATTATAGACTCCCTAATAGTCAGAGGGAAATTGAGAAACAAACTTGTAAGGAGATCATGGCTATCTGTAAGAATAATAGGGTGGTTATGGTAGGGGATTTTAACTTTCCAAACATCAACTGGGACTGCCATAGTGTTAAAGGTTTAGATGGAGAGGAATTTCTTAAGTGTGTACAAGACAATTTTCTGATTCAGTATGTGGATGTACCTACCAGAGAAGGTGCAAAACTTGACCTACTCTTGGGAAATAAGGCAGGGCAGGTGACTGAGGTGTCAGTGGGGGAGCACTTTGGGGCCAGTGACCATAATTCTATTCGTTTTAAAATAGTGATGGAAAAGGATCGACCAGATCTAAAAGTTGAAGTTCTAAGTTGGAGAAAGGCCAATTTTGACGGTTTTAGGCAAGAACTTTCAAAAGGTGATTGGAGGCAGATGTTCGCAGGTAAAGGGACGGCTGGAAAATGGAACGCCTTCAGAAATGAGATAACAAGAATCCAGAGAAAGTATATTCCTGTCAGGGTGAAAGGGAAGGCTGGTAACTATAGGGAATGCTGGATGACTAAAGAAATTGAGGGTTTGATTAAGAAAAAGAAGGAAGCATATGTCAGGTACAGACAGGATAGATCGAGTGAATCCTTAGAAGAGTATAAAGAAAGTAGGAGTATACTTAAGAGAGAAATCAGGAGGGCAAAACGGGGACATGAGATAGCTTTGGCAAGTAGAATTAAGGAGAATCCAAGGGGTTTTACAAATATATTAAGGGCAAAAGGGTAACTAGGGAGAGAATAGGGCCCCTCAAAGATCAGCAAGGCGGCCCTTGTGTGGAGCCTCAGAAAATGGGGGAGATACTAAATGAATATTTAGCATCAGTATTTACTGTGGAAAAGGACATGGAAGATATAGACTGTAGGGAAATAGATGGTGACATCTTGCAAAATGTCCAGATTACATAGGAGGAAGTGCTGGATGCCTTGAATTGGTTAAAGGTGGATAAATCCCCAGGACCTGATCAGGTGTACCCGAAAACTCTGTGGGAAACTAGAGAAGTGATTGCTGGGCTTCTTGCTGAGATATTTGCATCATCGATAGTCACAGTTAAGGTTCCAGAAGACTGGTGGTTGGAAAACGTGGTGCCACTGTTTAAGAAAGGTGGTAAGGACAAGCCAGCGAACTATAGACCAGTGAGCCTGACCTCGGTGGTGGGCAAGTTGTTGGAGGGAATCCTGAGGGACAGGATGTATATGTATTTGGAAAGGCAAGGACTGATTCGGGATAGTCAACATGGCTTTGTACGTGGGAAATCATGTCTCACAAACATGATTGAGTTTTTTGATGAAGTAACAAAGAAGATTGATGAGGGCAGAGCAGTAGTTGTGATCTACATGGACTTCAGTAAGACGTTCGACAAGGTTCCCCATAGGATACTGATTAGCAAGATTAGATCTCATGGAATACAGGGAGAACTAGCCATTTGGATACAGAACTGGCTCAAAGGTAGAAGACAGAGGGTGGTGGTGGAGGGTTGTTTTCAGACTGGAGGCCTGTGACCAGTGGAGTGCCACAAGGATCGGTGCTGGGCCCTCTAATTTTTGTCATTTGCATAAATGATTTGGATGCGAGCATAAGAGGTACAGTTAGTAAGTTTGCAAATGACACCAAAATTGGAGGTG
>NC_057735.1:25357769-25389911 GCF_004010195.1 Chiloscyllium plagiosum
TAGGCAAAGTCTTTTCCCTGGGGTTGGGGAGTCCAGAACTAGAGGGCATAGGTTTAGGGTGAGAGAGGAAAGATATAAAAGAGACCTAAGGGGCAACTTTTTCACGCAGAGGGTGATACGCAGAGCTGCCAGAGGATGTGGTGGAGGCTGGTATAATTGCAACATTTAAGAAGCATTTGGATGGGTATATGAATAGGAAGGGTTTGGAAGGATATGGGCCAGGTGCTGGCAAGTGGGACTAGATTGGGTTGGGATATCTGGTCGGCATGGATGGGTTGGACCGAAGGGTCTCTTTCCCTGCTGTACATCTCTATGACTCTATATCATTCCTTACTTTGAACCACATCTCTGAGATACTCATCCGAGCATGGAGGAGTCAATGACTGAAGCAGGGATAAATCAGGGGACCATGTAATAAGAAAAGGCAGCAGAGGAGGTGGCAATAACAGTAGTGGAGGAAGTGTTGACAGAGGCAGCAGAGGATGAGGAGCCCAAGGCAGAAGAACTGTAGGAGGTTGATGCAGTGGACAAATAGGCAGACAAGGAATTGGAAGACTAGGAGGAATCAAGGTGAGTCGGCGATAGAATGATACAATGCCTACAGTGTAGAAGAGACCATTTGGCCTGTTGAATCTGCACTGACTCTCTGAAGAGCATCCCACCCAGACCCATTCCTCCCTTTCCCTGTAGTCCTGCATTTACCATGGATAATCCACCTAACCTGTTGATCCTGGGACACTAATGATAATTTAGTATGGCCAATCCACCTAACCTGCACACCTTTGGATTGTAGGAGGAAACCAGAGCACACGGTGGAAAACCACACAGATAATTAACAATGACTGGAATAGAACCTGAGTCCCTGGCACTGTGAAAGTAGCAGTGCTACCCACTGTGCTATCAGGCTGCAGTAAGCAAGTAGATCACACCTCCTGGCTTGATGTTTCAGTTCCACTGTCTCATTAACACCTATTCAATGTAATGAATTAATGGTTTGCGTATCTGCCTGGCTGGTCTGATCCTTTTCCCAGCACACTGTTCAGTTGTCTGCTTCTCCCAGCATGCCATTTCATTGGCCAATGTTGCTTTCAGTGTCCCAAAAGAGCTGTTATTTTGTATAAAAGAGGCTTTCCACTATCTCTCTCAACCCCCCCCCACCCCCCACCACCACCCCACCCCACCCCACACATACACACAAACACACGCATATGTATATATGGTGTTTTTGTAGGGTTCATAAGATAATATTACAAAAATGATAGAATGCCAATAATGATTGAGTCAGAGCTCAATATGCAGCAGCTACTGAGCAAACATAAGATGGCTTTATGCAATCCAATATGGTTAGGGTCAAGCAATGAGGGACAAGCTATTAATTAAGAACTGATGAGGATCGAGGTTCAACTTTATTGTGGTTCTCATCAAATTTATGGTTTTCATTGTTTTCATGGTGGTTATTGTTTTATGGTTATCATCAACTTTATGATTCTCATATCTTAATGGTTCTCATCAGTTTGATAGTTATTGTTCTTACAGTATTTATGGTTTTATAGGTTTCATGGCAAGCACCATGGAAATTTCTTTGCACCAAATGAATGAATGAATAAATTCAGATTTTACATGTCATTAATTTTCTTGTCACAGAGTCATAGAGTCATAGAGATGTTCAGCACAGAAACAGACCCCTCGGTCCAACGCGTCCATGCTGACCAGATACCCCAACCTAATCTCGTCCCACTTGCCAGCACTTGGCCCCATCCTTCTAATCCTTTCCTATTCATATACCCATCCAAATGCCTTTTAACTCTAGCAATTGTACCAGCCTCCACCACTTCCTCTGGCAGCTCATTCCATACTCTGCATGAAAACGTTGCCCCCTTAGGTCTCTTTTATTTCTTTCTCCTCTACCTATGCCCTCTAGTTCTGGACTTCCCTACCCCAGGGAAAATACTTTGTCTATTTATCCTATCCATGCCCCTCATAATTTTGTACCTTCTATAAGGTCGCCCCCTCAGCCTCTGACGCTGACTCATCCTTGTAAATCTTTTCTGAACTCTTTCATACCAATCTGAAGCCCATCTAACCTACAATATTCCATATACGTCCATATGCTTGTCCAATGACAACTTAAATGTACTTAAAGTTGGCGAATCTACTACCAATGCAGGCAAAGCATTCCATACCCTTACTACTCTCTGAGTAAAGAAGCTACCTCTGACATCTGTCCTATATCTATCGCCCCTCAATTTAAAACAATGCCCCCTCGTGCTCACCGTCACCATACTTGGAAAAAGGCTCTCCCTGCCCACCCTATGTAACCCTGTGATTATCTTATATGTCTCTATTAAGTCACCTCTCAACCTTCTTCTCTCTAATGAAAACAGCCTCAAGTCCCTTGGCCTTCCCTCATAAGACCTTCCCTCCATACCAGGCAACATCCTAGTAAATCTCCTCTGCACCCTTTCCAAAGCTTCCACATCCTTCTTATAATGTGGTGACCAGAACTGTACACAATACTCCAAGTGCGGCCGTACTAGAGTTTTGTCCAGCTGTAGCATAACCTCATGGTTCCGGAACTCGATTCCTCTATTAATAAAAGCTAAAACATTGTATGCCTTCTTAACAATCCTGTCAACCTGGGTGGCAACTTTCAAGGATCTGTGTACCTGGACAACAAGATCTCTCTGCTCATCTACTCTGCCAAGAATCTTACCATTAGCCCAGTACTTTGCATTCCGGTTACTCCGACCAAAGTGAATCACCTCACACTTGTCTGCATTAAACTCCATTTGCCACCTCTCAGCCCAGCTCTGCAGCTCATCTATGTCTCTCTGTAATCTACAACATCCTTTTTTACTATCCACAACTCCACCACCTTAGTGTCGTCTGCAACTTTACCAACCCACCCTTCTACGCCCTCATCCAGGTTGTTTATAAAAATGACGAACAACAGTGGACCCAACACCGACCCTTGCGGTACACCACTGTTAATTGGACTCCAGGATGAACATTTCCCATCAACCACCACCCTCTGTCTTCTTTCAGCAAGTCAATTACTGATCCAAACTGCTATATCTCCCACAATCCCATTCCTCCGCATTTTGTACAATAGCCTACTGTGGGGAACCTTATCGAACGCCTTGCTGAAATCCATATACACCACATCAACTGGTTTACTCTCATCTACCTGTTTGGACACCTTCTCAAAGAACTCAATAAGGTTTGTGAGGCACAACATACCCTTCACAAAACCGTGCTGACTATCCCTAATCAAATTATTCTTTTCTCGATGATTATAAATCCTATCTCTTATAACCTTTTCCAACACTTTACCAACAACTGAAGTAAGGCTCACTGGTCTATAATTACCCCAGGATTGTCTCTACTCCCCATCTTGAACAGGGGAACCACGTTTGCTATCCTCCAGTCTTCTGGCACTATTCCTGTAGACAATGACGATTTAAAGATCAATGTCAAAGGCTCAGCAATCTCCTCCCTGGCTTCCCAGAGGATCCTAGGATAAATCCCATCCGGCCCAGGGGACTTATCTATTTTCACACTCCGCAGGATTTCTAATATCTCTTCCTTGTGAACCTCAATCACACCTAGTTTAGTAGCCTGTATCTCAGTAATCTCCTCGACAACATTGTCGTTTTCTGGAGTGAATACTGTTGAAAAATATTCATTTAGTGCTTCACCTATCTCCTCTGATTCCACACACAACTTCCCACTACTATCCTTGATTGGCCCTAATCTTACTCTCGTCATTCTTTTATTCCTTAAATACCTACAGAAAGCCTTAGGGTTTACCCTGATCCTAACCGCAAACAACTTCTCAGGTCTCCTCCTGGCTCTTCTGAGCTCTCTCTTTAGGTCTTTCCTGGCTACCTTGTAACCCTCAAACACCCTAACTGAGCCTTCACATCTCATCCTAACATAAGCCTTCTTCTTCCGCTTCACCAGAGATTCCACTTCCCTCATAAACCACAGCTCCCGTGCTCTACAGCTTCCTCCCTGCCTGACAGGTACATACTTATCTCGGACACACAGTAGCTTTTCCTTGAATAAGCTCCACATTTCTTATGTGCCTATTCCCTGCAGTTTCCTTCCCCATCCTATGTTTCCTAAATCTTGCCTAATCGCATCGTACTTGCCTTTCCCCCAGCTGTAACTCTTGCCCAGTGGTATACACCTATCCCTTTCTATCACTAAAGTAAAAATAACAGAATTGTGATCGCTATCACCAAAGTGCTCACCTACTTCCAAGTCTAACATCTGGCCGGGCTCATTACCCAATACCAAATCTAATGTGGCTTCGCCCCTTGTTGGCCTGTCTACATACTGTGTCAGGAAACCCTTCTGCACACACTGGACAAAAACTGACCCATCTATAGTACTCGTGCTATAGTGTTCCCAGTCAATATTTGGAAAGTTGTGTTTTTCAATGCATAAAATGTGAATTACATTTGATGTCAATTTGATACATTTGAGACTTTCTTCCTGATGACTCTGAGAACTTAATTTTAATGCATGGAAAACATTGATTGGATGCCTATGTGGGAGCTTTGTCATGAATTTGAAGCTTTTATTTTGACATTTTTAGATCCCCTCCAGCACATTCAAATCCTCAGAGTGTAAAATGTTTGAAGAAGTAACAAAGAAGATTGATGAGGGTAGAGCAGTGGACGTGGTCTATATGGACTTCAGTAAGGCATTTGACAAGTTCCCCCATGGGAGACTGGTTATCAAGGTTCAATCTGACGGAATATAGGGAGAAGTAGCCATTTGGGGTACAGAATTGGCTTGAAGGTAGAAGACAGAGGGTGATGGTGAAGGGTTGCTTTTCAGACTGGAGGAGTGTGACCTGTGGTGTGCCACAAGGATTGGTACCAGATTCACTACTTTTCATCATTTAGAATAAAGTAGATTAAAGTAGCTTTTATTTGTCATTTCTACCAAATACAACTGATACAGTAAAAACAAAATGGCGTTCCTCCAGTACCGAAGGCTCTATATGGACAGCACAAACTACACAATTGTAAACGGCTTAAAGTGCATAAGAAGTGCAAAACACGCAAGTTACAGTGTAATATAAAAATGATAAATAATATAAATGGTTTGGATGTGAACATAGGAGGTATAGTTAGTAAGTTTGCAGATGACACCAAAATTAGAGGTGTCGTAGACAGAGCAGAAGGTTATCACAGAGTAAAATGGGATCTTGATAAAATGGGCCAATTGGCTGAGGAGTGGCAGATGGAGTTTAATTTTGATAAATACAAGGTGCTGCATTTTGGAAAAGTAGATCAGAGCAGGACGTATACACTTAATGGTAAGGTCCTAGGGAATGTTGCTGAACAAAGAGACCTTGAAGTGCAAGTTCATAGTTCCTTGAAAGTAGAGTCACAGGTAGATAGGATAGTGAAGAAGGCATTTGGTATGCTTTCCTTTATTGGTCAGAGTATTGGATATGGGAGTTGGGAGGTCATGTTGTGGATGTACAGGACATTGGTTAGACCTCTTCTGTAATATTGCGTGCAATTCTGGTCTCCTTCCGATTGGAAGGATATTGTGAAACTTGAAAGGGTTCAAAAAGATTTACAAGGATGTTGCCAGGGTTGGAGGATTTGAGCTAAAGGGAGAAGTTGAATAAGCTAGAGCTGTTTTCCGTGGAGCGTCAGAGGCTGAGCGGTGACCTTATAGAGGTTTATAAAATCATGAGGTGCATGGATAGAATAAATAGCCAAAGTCTCTTCTCTGGGGTGGGGGAGTCCAGAACTAGATGGCATAGGTTTACTGTGAGAGGGGAAAGATATAAAAGAGACCAAAAGGGCAACATTTTCATGCAGGAGCTGGTTCGTGTATGGAATAAGCTGCCAGAGGAAGTGGTGGAGGCTGGTATAATTGCAGCATTTAAAAGGCATCTGGATGGGTATATGAATAAGAAATGTTTAGAGGGATATGGGCCAAGTGCTGGCAAATGGGACTAGATTGGGTTGGGATATCTGGTCGGCATGGATGAGTTGGACTGAAGGGTCTGTTTCTGTGCTGTACACCTCTATGACTCTAAGATTGCCCTTCAATAAGCCTTCAAGTTTGTTCATTGGCTTTGTGTCCTGGCACCAAAGTAACCATTCCATTATCATCTTGCCTCCTGAAAGCAGGAATGTGATGTGGAGTTGGCCTTTCAGAATTTGTCTCCCATTTCTGGAGCCCGTCTACCTCGCATGCATCCTTGATATTGGGTCCCATCAACTGCTGTCAGTTTAGGATTAATGACAGCATCATCTAATGTTCCACTATCACTACTACCACAAAACCCAATGCTATGTGCTTTTGATCATCATCTGTGATTTACAACTAGAGTCAAAGGGACAAATAAATCCTGTCAACAAGGTGAGAGAAAGAATTAGCACTTTCCTGACAGCAACTTGCACCAGTTTCTCCCCTATGTGGAATGCCAGGCACATGAGATCTGCAAAGAGTGGTGCAGGAAGGAGTCTGTCAGGCCAGTGAAATCATGAAATCCCTTTCCACTGACACCTTATTAACTAATATTGTCAATGCTGGAGGGCACTAATCTACTTGCAATGCATTGATGTTTAATTTCAGAAATGAGTCATCTTTAAAGTTATACAAATCTGTGGCTATTGATGAAATAAATGTAACAATGGATAAAATCATGTGAAATTTGAAGTCCTCAGTCTGAGATTGAGCTAAACTATTTTGCTTCAGGAAGTTTTGATTATCTGTTTCCTGATCTTGAGATCTCACCATGTGAAGCTATTGTATCAAGTTTGTATGCACTGATGTTAATGTATATGTGGCCTTTGTTAACTTATTTTAAGGTAAACGAGATAACTTGGTTACCAATATAAAACAAATCTTTTTAAAAATGTAATGACAATATATTCCTGTAGGGGGCAGTGCTTGATTTTATTCACAACCATCAAAGATTGCAAGCACACTAACATGGAGACCAAAGAGAAATTGCTAGAAATATGTAACAAATCAATCGGCAACTACTCCTGTACTTCTGAATTTCAGTACACATGACAATAAACCTAATTCTAAATTCTAAATTCCAAAATTCTAAAAAGTGAAGAAAGGTTAATATTTTAGACTAGTTGGCATGCAATCATTTAAAGAAATGTCAGTGTATGTCCAATTGGAAATTCAAGGCCATTGGGATTTCAGTTTGCCAGCCATTTGGGGCTTTGCATGTCAATTTCTAGGCAGTATTTTTGCCCATGACTCCTAAAACTTACAGAAAAACATTTCAGTTCCATCAATCTGTGTAACAATTGAATCTATAATCCAGAGTCAATGTGTACTAACACAATGTGCCACCTGATCCTTCTCAATAAATGGACTTTACATTGAGGCCAACAAACTAGCTCTTTATTAACAAAAGAACTAGCCTGTGCAAATTGATTCAAGTATTATTTTTCACAGCAAAGTAGTTACCTCCTTGTTAGAATTCACTTGCTGGTGAACATTGTTACTTATATAAATATTTCAAACTATATGCTAATGGCATAATGTAGTACAAACTAAATGGCTCAGATTTAGCTTTGGTGCACCATCTTGCATTGTTTGCCATGACTTGAGTTCATTCTTGAACATTTATGCATCGAGTTGCTGAAAGTGTGAGCTAATAATGGCACAGTGAAGGAGTCCTGAGGAAATAGAGCAATGAATCGTGTCTTTCCTTACCCAATCAAGAATAAAGGGTTGTGAAATTAGTAGCGCCCGGGGTGAAGAAAGTAGTTCAATGGTTTTTTTTATTAGTTTAAGCAATGTGGACAATATTAGCAAGGCAACATTTATTGTCCATCCCTAATTGCTCTTGAGAATGTGGTGGTGAATCATCTTTTTGAATAGCTGCAATCTATGTTCTGTAGATACACCCACACAGCTGTTAGGGAAGAAGTCCTGGATTTGAACTTAGTTACAGTGAAGGAACAGTAATATAATTCTAAGACAGTGTGCTGTGTGACTTGGAGGGAGCTTGCATGTGCTGATGTTCCCGTGAACCCAATGCCTTTGCTCTTCTATGCAGAGGTCATAGATTTGGAAGATACTGTTAAAGAAGTCTCAAAATGTTTCTCTCATGCATTTGTAGATGGTACACATTGGTACAGAAAGTCAAATAGATAGAAAGAAAGATTAGATTAAGAGAGATAAAACGAGACAGGAGAAGAGTTTTGAATAAATACAAATTAAAATAAAACTTTTTTAAAATCTCAAACAATAACTAACTCTTGAAGAAAATAACTTCTGCAAATTCATTTTTCAGTACCAGAGAGGTTTATTGGCATGAAACTGTCAAGGCTCCAGGATTGATTTGAAGTCTTTAGGGATTGAAGCATAAATTCAGTGACACTATTACAAGCAATCCTGGAGAAAAATCAATGGAACAGGAGAGAAATGTTTCTGTTTTGGTCAATTCTATTAAATAGTCATAAAAGTAATTGTAGATATCAGAAAAAAGAATGTGATTTAACTGACAGTCATAAGTTATTCAACTGGGTCGTAATAAACCATTTGCCTTTTAATTGCCATGGGAATGCATTGCATTATAATGACAGACATGGTGGATTCAAGTTGGATTGGAGCGTAGTGCCAGGGCAGCTGAAGGCAGGAAGTTATGTGATGAGACCTCCAAGGATACGCTCAACCACAGATGGCAATTCTCAGGGAAGGAAAAAGAAATGCCGTGTTGGTGAGGCAAGCACTGATCAGAATTTAACAACTACAAGAAAGTGTTGATGCAGATCTCAAAAATTGCACAGAGGTGTTATCACGAAGAAAAAGAACAAAGACATGACAGTGAAACTCAACTTGAAGCAGAATCTTTGCAGAGTAAAGAACGTAGTTTAATTTGTCCAACAAAGTACACTTATGTTGAATTATTGAGCATTTACACTTTCAGGTATATCTGAAAATTGTTTTTTTTCCTGAGGCCTATTATATGGATAACAATAATTGGGAGGCAATTATTCCAGCAATCCCATTTTCTTTCCTTTTTGTTGCTATTGGAGGTGAAAAAGACTGCTACAAAGCAATATTAGGATTGCTGACCTTTCGGAACTGCCCTTCAGTTGCCAAGAACTAACGATTAATCTTGCAGAAACTGCTGCATATAACCCAAGAGAAAAATCAAAATTAAGAACAATTGTTTTTCATTTTCTTTGAAAGCTTTTGTTTATTAGATATAACACTATTGAAGATTGGAAATAAAATAGGTTACCTGGAATGGAGCAATTAGAAACAGCAGGCCAACTGATGATAACACTGTATGCTTAACCAAAGGAGGTAACCAACGTATGTAATTGGCAATAATTATCAGCTATCATGCTACTCAGGATATTTGCAGCTAAATTGACAATTTTTTTAGAGGTCAACTTATTTAATATTTGTGCAAAAACTGAACCTTCTTGTCAGTCGATGAGTTTCAATTATGAGGCAGTCGGTAAGATTCTGTTTTCATGAAGCTAACAATCAAGTGATGCAATTTAGACAGCCACTTCTGAATATTTGCACTTAACCATGCATCTACACTCACGAGACATTGCCATACAATTGCTGCATTAGTAAAAGTGAGTGTCATTAGCCTTTCTGTTATTTGATTTATAATGTTGCTTAACATTTGAGTTTCTACAATGACTGAATAACCAGATATAGTGTTGCTTTAAGCAATATCATTAATTCTTGTTCTGCATTTAATTTATTTGAACTGTCAGGATCTGAATATCTCTGAAAGGAGAGAATGACCAGTAGAAATAGTCAGCCATTGATGTCCAATAATTCTACTGGAAGCTGTTAGGTGAGACAGGTCTATATTGGTATTCCACCACAGAATGTCCTTCTGATGAGGAAAGTAAAAGTTTGATGGAGAACATGGAATAAAGATAGAAAAGAAAAAATTACCAGTAACCTCACATAATATAGTTTTGCTAAGTTTATAAAGGACTTTATAGTTTATAAAAAGATGTATAATAATAATTTCTATTAACATAACACATTTATAGAATCATAAATACAGAAGAGGCCCTTCTGTCCATTGAGTCTGTACTGCCAGAACTATGCTAAATTTACACTAGTCAACTTTCCAGCATTTGACCAAAAGTGTTGAATGCTATGACATTTCAAGTGCTCATTCACCATACCTTTTAAAGTTGTGAGGTTACTCACATCTACACCCTCCAAGGTAGGGCATTCTAGACACCAGCCATCTTTTGGGTGAAAAACATTTTTATCAACTCCCCTCTAAACCTCTGTCTTTCAACTTAAGAGTGTGACCCTTGTTTTGACCCTTCAAGTAAGGGGAACAGCTGCTTTCTATTCACCCTATCTGTGCCCCTTATTATCTTACACATCTTTACCAGGCCCCCTTTGGTCTTCTTTACTTCAAAGAAAACAACCAGAGCTTATGTAGTCTCTCTTCATAGCTAAAGCATTCTGTCCCAGGCAACATCACAGTAAATCTCCTTTGCACCCCTTCCAATGTAACCACATTCTTCATGTGATGCACTAACTTGAAGTGCACACAGTACTCCAGTTGTGGCCTAACCAAAATTTTGTACAGCTCCAAAATAACCTCCCTTCTCTTATAATCTATGCCTCGACTATAAAGTGTCCCATAAACCTTCTTAAGTACCTTATTAGCCTGCTCTGCCACCATCAGGGATTTTTGGATAAGGAAATCAAGATCTCTCTGTTTTTCTGAATTTCCTATCATTCATTGAGTACTCCTTTATCTTGTCACTTCTTCCACACGTATCAGGGTTAAATTCCATCTGCCCACCTGACCCATTCATTTATATCCTCCTGTAATTTAAGACTTCTTCCTCACTGTCAACCACCTGGCTAATCGTCATATCATACACAAACTTACTTGTCACCCCTCCCCCCACAACACTGCCACACTTCCCCACAAATTCTCGTCTACATAGCCTATGTATAATATATATAACAATACATAAAATAAGGGACCAGTTTCTCCATTGTTTCCTTTAGCTCTAATGGCTCATTCCGACACATATTTTGTCAATTCTCTTCTGTAGAGGTTTGGCCTAAATTGCAAAATGTCGGCTGCACTTCATTAGATTCTTCATGTTGTTATAGCAATTTTAAAGCACAGTGTTCCAAATGCGGATCCAATATTTTGCCATTTAATTTCCAGGATATAAGGAAAATGCTTTCAGTTACGTAGTTTCAGTTATGAACTTTTGCAAATATCAAACACTTTACAGCCAATAATATGCCATTTTGAACTGTAGTTGCTGCTGTAATGTAGAAAACACATCAGACAAGTTGCACATAGCTTGGTTCCACAAACTGCAATTTGGTTATGACCAGATAACTCTCTTTATGATTTGATTGAGGGAAAGCTGTTGCTTTTCTTGAAAATAATACCAAGTGACCTTCACATTACCCAGACAGCAGATAGAACTTCTGTTTAATATCTCAGTTGAAAGACAGCACGTCTGGGCTATTGGCTTTAACTTGCTTTAGGTCAAGATCTGGAGTAGGACATGAACTCACAACCTTGTAACTCAGAGGCAAGGGTGCTACCAACCAAGCCATAGGTTACATAAATGGAACAGATTGGCTTCCTTCTTGTAAAGGGGTAATGTTATTCAGATCTAGAATCTAATTGGCCCATATTGCAAAGTTACTGTTGGTACTCACTGTATATTGAACACTAGAACTAATGGAAGATGCATAGGGTTGGTTGAGTTTTTGTCAAAACAATGAATGGAATTGCGAATATGCTTTTTTATTTGTTCATGGAATTTCAGCATCGCTGACGAGAATAGCATTTAGTCCTCCTCACCTTTTGTACTAGAGAAGGTGATGGTGAGTTACCTCCATTGAACCACCGCAGTCCATGTGATGTAGGGCCACACACTGTTAGAAAGGAAATTTCATGATTTTGACAGAGCAACTTTGAGGGAACAGCAATATAGTTCCAAGTCAAGAGAGTGTGTGACTTGGAAGGGGAACTGCAGATGGTGGGGTTCCCATGCATTTGCTGCCTTTGTTTTTATAGTACAAATGATAAAGATCATGCACTTGGAAAGTGTGGGCAAGCAAACCTTGGTGAATTACTGCAGGGCACCATGTTGGTGGTACATGTTACTGCCACTGAGTGCTGGTGGTGAAGGAAGTGAATGTTACATGTGGTAGATGTGGTGCTAACAAAACAGGCTGCTTTGTCCTGGATGCTGTCAAGATTGAGTGTTGTTCAAGCTCCACCCATCCAAGCAAGTGGGAAGCATTCCACCATGTTCCTGACTTATAAGTTTTATATGGTGGGTAAAACCATAAGACCATAAGATACAGGAGTAGAAATAGGCCATTCAGCCTACTGACTCAGCTCTGCCATTCATGGTTGATACATTTCTCAACACCATTCTCCTGCCTTCTCCCCTGATCCCTTTACCAATCAAAAACCACCTAACTATCTCTGTCTTAAATACACCCAATGATTTGGCTTCCACAGCCTTCTGCATAATGAGATTCACAGATTTATCACCCTCTGGCTGAAGCCATTTCTCCCCATCTCAGTTCTAAAGGGTCATCCCTTCATTTGTGAGGCTGTGCCCTTAGGTCCCACTGTCTCCTACTAGTGGAAGAATCTTCTATCCAGGCTTCTCATTATTCAGTAAGTTTCAGTGAGACCCCCCTCATCCTTCCAAACTCCATCAAATACAGAGCCAGAGTCCTCAACCACTCCTCATATGATAAGCCCTTCATCCCTGGGATCATTCTTGTAAACGTCCTCTAAACTCTTTTCAACATCTTACTGCAGGTACACCCTTCAAATCCAACAGACTCAGGACTAAGGTTGTGCTGTATTTCAGAATTTGCTGGTTTTTCAGGAAAAAAAATCAGAATACATTAATGTAAACCAAAACATCTTAATGTAGTGAGTTGGGAAGACAGGAAAAACAACTGATATGATTGCAAAGCTCTTCAGGTTAATGTCTATGTCACTGCTGATATAATTCTCTTTCACGCATTGTATTTAATAGCTCTTCATGCCTGCTCTACTTCCCTACATCAGCACATCCTGTTTAAAATGAGATGACATAAATTAAAAACAATGCCTGGTTTTTGAACAATGCCAGTTTTTGAATATCTGAATATCTGCACTTTATTCTCTTCACTAAAATTAAATTGTTTAGATTATTAATTAGTGATTATTTTCTGGATTGATGGTGATTTGGGAATGTTGTGGTTGATGAGTAACATTTGAGAATGGAATAGGTTTGTTTAGTTTATTTTTTTTATAAAAAGAAAGCCAATTGCTCTTTGACCACGTTCACTTTTTGCAGAATGAACAACTATTATCATTTCACATTCTATTCTGTACTATTTATTTTATTCAAAGTGATATTCACCCATTGATCTCAAAGAAAACAAGAGTAATATAGGTACACAATGAAGTGGGTCAAATCATTTTAGTGTTGGTGATAAAGAGAGTGTTTCTGTAAATAATACCCTTCTCATTGACTTTCTTTCAACTTTGTTTTTGTTCATAACACAATTGTTGTGAATATTAGAACATAATGTCATTTGAGTGTCTAGGGACAGTAATAATGTTTTTACAGTATAATTTTGATCAAAAGCAACGTGTTCTGAAAACAGTAAAAAAAACCTTAGCGGCATGTAATTATGACAAACTTACACTGATTGCATTTTGAATCAACAGTCATTAACCATGTTTTAATTGTATACTTTAATATAATAGAAGCTATGCCAACATTTAATGTACTTTTAGAAAACATACATATCCATCACCTAGCAATACTAAGTAAATAGAAATTTAACAGTTTAATTATTGTTGAAAATAACGACACGTTTTCAAACTTTGCACCTCATACAAAAAAAAGGACTGTTCACAAAAATCACAATCTAAGGGGAAAACATAAATTTATATTACATGAAAGGAGTGTGATGATTGGTTGACAAGTACAATTTGATTGGTAAAGGTGTTGGTCTTGGAGAATGCACCAGTTAATAATGATTGACATTTAGCTACCAGGTTAGGTTTTGAATTTTTATCTGGGCAGTTTGATGCTGATTGGTCAAGGAATGCCCTAAGAAGCAAATTAGTGAATGGTTTCAATCATTTTGTTGCATTGAAACAAGTAAAATACATGGTTATGTTCTCTCTTTCCAGAAGGAGCAAGGCGATTTGCTCTAATATATGTAACCTCGAATACAACCAAGTACACCATACTGCAAACCTAACTGACAACCCAAAATTGTTTGTCAATGCAATTCTTCACATGCTCAGGATCATCCAGTAAGTGCTGTCCAATTTTGATCAAAAGTAGTGTTCTGAAAATTGTCACAAACAGTAAAAAAAACTCAATAGCATATAATTATGACAAAGTTATACTGATTGCATTTTGAATCAACAGTCATTAACCATGTTTTAATTGTGTATTTTAATGTAATAAAAGCTATGCTTAATGTTCAACATTATACTTAATGTCAACATTATACTTTGAGGTTTGCAAGTATGGTTGGTTGGGAAGTGTCAGTATTTTGATTGTTGTGAACAACCAAAGGGACATAGTATTTGATATAGTCTTTGTCAGGTGTTGGCCTATCTATCTGGCAATGAAATTCATACTAAGTAAGTAACCATAAATGACATTAGTCTAAATAAGCTGCAACACTGGCATTTAGTCAATAATGTATAAGATTGCCCTGGTATGTCCTGTGCACACAAATCAGGAACAAATCCAATCTGACCAAGTAATGCCTCATTTCAATAAACAGCAAAATGAAGGAAGGGGTAATTTTTAGTCTTATCAAGTGGTTCGTGTAAAAAAACAACCAGCCCACTGACACTCAATTGTAATTTTGCCAAAGCCGCTTAGCATCTGATCTCATTACAGACTTGATCCAAGGACAAAACAGTGAAACTTTAGAGTAGAGGTGAAAGTGGTTGTCCTTAACAGCAAAGAAAATGACTGTGTGAGGCTTCAAGGAGCCCTAGTAACACTGGCATCAATAGAAATTAGGGGGAGAATTTTCCAGTAGTAGAGAGGAAAGTGGTTGTAGTTGGTGGAGGTCAATCATCACAGTCCCAGGATGTCACTGTATGAATTAATTAACAATATGTCCTAGGCCGAATCATTTTCAGCTCCTTAGATGATTTTCCCTCCATCTTAAGGTCAAAAGTTGTAATGTTTGCTGATGATTACACAATATTCAGCACCAATCATGATACCTCAGATACTAAAGCAATCTGTGTCCATATGGAGCAAGACTTGGATAACATTATAATTGGCAAGTTAAATTCATGCCAGATAAGTATCAAGTAATGACCATCTCAAATGAGAGAGAATCTAACCATCACTCCTTGACATTCAATTGCATTACCACCACTCTATCTTCCGTTATTAATATTCTGGAGGTTACGAATAGCCAGAAACAGGACCAGACTAGCCATATAAATACTGTAACTACAGAGGCTGTTCAAAGACAATGCAATCTGCAGAAACTCATTCACCTATTGTCTCCCCAGTGTCGTTGTGGAGCACCTTTTGGTGGACCCCAATAGGCAATAGTCAGTTCTGGATTTGGTGATGTGTAATGAGAAAGACTTGATTAAGGATCCCATCACCATGTCACCCATCATTTACATGTGGGGAGTCCTGACACTGATCCAGCTCCCTCAAAGCCAGCTATCAGGCTGAACAGAACTTCTGACACTCCTCAATATCTGTCAGCCACGGCTCCCTGATTGCCCCATATTAACAACCCCAATCAGGGAATTCATTTTCTGTGAGGTTCACCTGGCTCATCTCGTTACAATCATTAAGAGGCAGTGTGTGGGCAGGGGCTGGAGAGAGTGGGGGTTAGTGTAGTGTTTGTTTGTTTTTTGTTCATATTTTGTAAGGTTTTTTTTAAGCAGAATAAAACCAGGATCAGGGGCCCAGCACAAATGAGTGACATCACTGGTAAACTGTAAGTTCATTGGTTGGTGATAGCTACTAATTTAACTATCTTTTACAGGTCTCTTTCAGATTGAAGGCAAAGAGAAGAAATATTTACAGGCTACAAACTAAAAGACCAATGTGAAATTTTAAAAATCAAATTAAGAACTAACTAATTAAAATAGATATTCTGCCCCAAGCAATCTGTTGTAAATGCATGATGTGGGAGCTGGTGGACCCCATTGTGGTTCAGGGTGACCACATTTGTACAAAGTTAAAAATCACATAACACCAGGTTATAGTCCAACAAGACTAATTGGAAGCAGGGCTTTCGGAGCACTGCTCCTTCATCAGGTGGTTGTGGAGGACACAATTGTAAGACATAGAATTTATAGCAAAAGTTTACAGTGTGATGTAACTGAAATTATACATTGAAACATACCTTGATTGTTTGTTAAGTCTTTCATCTGTTAGAATGATCATGTTAGTTTCACTTCTTTCATATGTAAATCACAAAACTTTTTTTAAAAGTTACATTCTCAGGTGAACTTTAACAATTGGTGTCAGCCAGATAATGTGTTGAAGGTGTTAGCCCCCTGTGTGCTGCTGTCTGTGACATTTTTAAACTGATTCTAATCTAATCTAAAAAACGAATTAACAGAATCTTACATAGTTTCATGTAGTTTTTGAGCAAAGTACAATGTAAATTTACAAGTACAAATCCACCCCACAAATGTAAATGTGTATGTGGGTTTGTGTGTGTGTGCGGTGGGGCGGGGGGGGAGGGGGGAAGAGGTGTGGGAGTTGTGAGTGTCTGTGAAAGAGAGTATATATGTGTGTTTGTGAGTGCAAAGGTGTCTAAGTCTGTGAGAGGGTGCATGTGTGTGTGTGGGAGTGTTTGTGTATGTAGGTGTGTGTGTGAGTGTATGTATAGGAGTGCCTATGTGTGTGTAAGTGTGTGTGAGTGTAGGACAATCCCTGCATCGATTATCAACTTATTGGACCACATCCTTTGACTGGAAGAGATTGAAGTCCTGAGCAGGGGTCTCAATTTCTGCCCCACCACCAAAATGGACCCTTGGTTCTTGCAGCAGACCCAGGGGAATTCATCAAATGAATGAGACTCCAGGAATTTTTTCAAGGTGCCAGCAGTGATCCCAACGAGCCCACCGATGAACCTGAACAGTCATCACAGGGATCCATAGAGAAGTGACCAAAGAAGGAATCAACTCGGACCCCACCGGAGGGCCGCTGCCCTGGGCTTGACATGTCTGCTCAAACTATCAGGAAATATATAAATGCCAGATTCATCAGCCGCACCCACAAGGTAGAGCAAAACATCACCTGTTCACAACGCAGCGCCATCCATGTTCTCAAAACCAATCACAACATTGTCATCAAACCAGCAGATAAAGGAGGAGCCATCGTCGTTTAGAATAGAACAGATTTCTTCAAGGAAGTGTACGGACAACTGAACAACCAGGAACACTACCGGCAACTACCGGCTGATCTGACCAAAAAGCACACCCGTGAACTAAACACATTGATTTGAACTTTGGATCCAGACCTTATGAGTTCCCTATGCGCCCTCATCTCATGTATTCTCAAGTAGGTGACTTATACTGCCTTTCAAAGATACACAAAGCCAATACACCAGGACATCCCATTGTATCAGGCAATGGGACCCTGTGTTCTGACCAAAAAGCACACCCGTGAACTAAACACATTGATTTGAACTTTGGATCCAGTCCTTATGAGTTCCCTATGCGCCCTCATCTCATGTATTCTCAAGTAGGTGACTTATACTTCCTTTCAAAGTTACACAAAGCCAATACATCAGGACATCCCATCGTATCAGGCAATGGGACCCTGTGTGAGAACCTTTCTGGCTATGTTGAAGACATCTTGAAACCCATTGTACAGGGGATCCACCGCTTCTGTCGTGACACTACAGATTTCTTACAGAAACTCAGCACCCACGGACCAGTCAAAACGGGAACATTCCTCGTCACAATGGATGTTTCAGCACTCTACACCAGCATCCCCCACAATGACGGCATCACGGCAACAGCCTCAGTACTCAATACCAACAAATGCCAATCTCCGAACACTGTCCTACAACTCATTGCTTTATCCTTGATCACAACGTCTTCACCTTTGACAACCAGTTCTTCATCCAGACATATGGAACATCCATGGGGACTAAATGTTCACCCCAATATGCCAACATCTTCATGCACAGGTTCGGACAAGACTTCTTCTCTATGCAGGACCTCCAACCAACATTGTACACGAGATATATTGATGACATTTTCTTCCTCTGGACCCATGGCGAGGAGTTACTGATAAAACTATACAATGACCTCAACAAGTTTCATCCCACCATCAAACTCACTATGGACTACTCTCTACTACCTGTCTCATTCTTGGATACATGCATCTCCATCAACGATGGGCACCTCAGCACCACACTCTACCGCAAACCCATAGATAACCTCACAATGCTATACTTCTCCAGCTTCCACCCAAAACATATTAAAACAGCCATCCCCCATGGACAAGCCCTACGCGTGCACTGGATCTGTTCAGATGAGGAGGAATGTGAGGGACACTTGGAAGTACTCAGGAATGCCCTCATTAAAACGAGATACGATGCTCAACTCTCGACCACCACTTCCGACATGCCACTGCAAGGAACCGTAATGACATCCTCAGGAGTCAGACTCATGCTGCAATCGACAGGGTAACCTTCATTGTTCAGTACTTTCCAGGAGCTGAAAAACTACACCATGTTCTTCATGACCTACAATACATTATCAATGAGGATGAGCACCTTGCCAAGACCTTCCCCATACCTCCACAGCTTGCCTTTAAATAACCATCAAACCTCAAACAAATTATTGTTCGCAGCAAGCTGCCCGGCTTTCAGGACAACTCCATACAACCCTGTCACGGTAGGCGCTGCACGACGTGTCAGAGTGTGGACATGGATACTACCATTACGCGTGGGGACACCTCCCACTGTGTGCGTGGCAGGTACTCATGTGACTCAGCCAACGTTGTCTATCTTATACGTTGCAGGCAAGGATGCCCTGAAGCATGGTACATTGGGGAAACCGAACAAAGGCTACGGCAACGGATGAATGGGCACCGCACAACAATCAACAGACAGGAGTATTCTCTCCCAGTTGGGGAACACTTCAGCGGTAAAGGACATTCGACCTCTGACCTTTGGGTGACCCTCCTCCAAGGCAGACTTTGGGACAGGCAGCAGCAAAACGTGGTCGAGGAGAGGCTGATAGCTAAGTTCCATACCCATAGGGAGGGCCTCAACCGGGATTCATGTCACACTACAGGTGACCACCATTGCACTATACACACACGTACATGTGCACGCGCGTGCACACACACACTCAAACACACTCCTACAGACACACACTCCCACACTCACACATGCACCCTCTCACAGATTTAGACCCCTTTACCCTTTCACACACATATATACACTCTCTCTCACAGACACTCACAACCCCCTCCCACACCCACCCACACACACACATATATGTTTGTGGGGTGAATTTGTACTTGCATATTTACATTGTACTTTTCAAAAACTACATGAATCCATGTAAGACTCTTTTAACTCACTTTTTAGATTAGAATCAGTCTAAACATTATGGCACAGACAATAGCACACGGGGGCTAATACCTTCAACACATTATCTGGGCTAATACCAATTGTTAAAGTTCACCTTAAAATGTAACTTTTAAAAAAAAAGTTTTGTGACTTACATATGAAAGAAATGAAACTAACATGGTCATTCTAACAGATGAGAGACTTAACAAACAATCAAGGTATTTTTCAATGTATAATTTCAGTTACATCACACTGTAAACTTTTGCTATAAATTATGTGGTCATCTTTAAATCATGACCACATTTGTAGCAGGTGTTGATTGCTTGAGAAACTCTGGCTCAGAGTTGATGAGTTGGGGTCTGAGCTTCGAACTGTGATACATCAGGGAGGGGGAGAGTTACCCGGATGCTGTGTTTAAGAAGATAGTCACATTCCCTTAGATTAACTACCTCGAATTTGGTCTGGGACACGAGAATGTGACTATGAACAAGACAGGTAGAGAATCCCAGGAGATAGTATTGAAGGCACCTCAACCTTTGAGCTTGACTAGCCCCTCTGCGTAGGTGAGGGTGGAAGCTGTAGGGAGGTTGAACCACTCAAGAAAGGGGAGAAAAGAGAAAAGTAGTTGTAATCAAAGGTAGTAAAGTCAAGGAAATAGATACTGATCTCTTGGCCAGAATTGAGAGTTCTGAAGGCTGTGTTACTTTCTTAGTTCACGGGTTCAGAATATCTCATCTGGGCTGCAGACGAACTTGGAGTGGGAGGGGAAAGATCCAGTTGTTGTGTTCCACATAGATATCAATGATGTAGGTAGAAAAAGGTTCTGCTGAGGGATAATGAGCAGCTAGGGCTAAATTAAAATACAGAAACAGAAGGGTAAAAAGATAATCATCTCTGGATTACTACTTGAGATATGAGCAATATACACAGAGTCAGAAAGAATGGCTGTGGAAAAAGCACAGCAGGTCAGGCAGCATCTGAAGATCAGCTGAATCAATGTTTTGGAATTCCTGATGAACACTTTTCAACTCTGATCTCCACTATCTACAGTCCCCACTTGCTTCAAATTGGCAAAGGGTCAACATGATTAAAGAGATAAACGTGTGGCTTAAAGACTGGGGTGGGGGAAATGGGTTTAATTTCATGACACCATTGGAATCAGTACTGAGGAAAGAGGGAGCTTTCCAATGGATGGGCTCCACGTGAATTATGCTGGGACCTGAGTCCTGGTGAATCACATATCTAGGGCTGTAGATAGAGCTTTAAACTAAATTGTGGAGGTGGGGAGGGGAGGGTTTCAGTTGCGAGGAAATTATGATAAAGGTTAAGGCTGGAGTGGGCTCAGCAGATGGTTTTAAAGTTTCTGGAATAAGTAATGGAACAGAGAGTATGGAAAGGTTCAGGAATCTAACTTCAGGCACAGCAGATAAGGGGACAGCTATGAGAAGGGGGACAGTCAACACAGGACTGAGGGTGTTATATTTAAATATACACTCTATACAAACAAAAGGTAAGCGACCTTGTAGCTCAGATTGAAATTGACAGGTATGATGTTGTGGGCATCACTGAGACATAGCTGGAAGAGGATCAGGGCTGGGAACTAAATATTCAAAGAAATCCAATGGAAAGGACAGGCAGATGGGCAGAGGGGTTAGGGTTGCTTTGTTAGTAAGAAATGAAGTTAAATTGATATCAAGAAGTGATGGAATCAGTGTGGGTAGAGTTGGGGAACTGCAAAGGAAAAATGACCGTGATGGGAGTCATGCACAAGCCTCCTTGCAGTGGTCAACAGTTGCGGTAGAAAATAAATCAGGAGAGAGAAAAGGCATGTTAAAATGCACTATTACAATAATCAGAAGGGACTTCAATATGCAGATGGATTGGATAAATGAGGTTGGTAGCAAATTCAAGGAAAGGAATTTGTGGAGTACTTACGAGATGGTTTTTGGAGCAGCTTGCGGTAGACCCCATTGGAGCACATTTAATTCCGGATTTGGTAATGTGGCAGACTTGCTTTGGGAGCTAAAGGTGAAGGAACCCCTAAGGGGCAGTGACCATTATATGGTGGAGTTCACCCTGCAATTTGAGAGGGAGAAGCTTGAATGAGATGTCAGAGTGTTACAATTGAGTAAAGATAATTATAAAGACGTGAGGAAGGAGCTGGCCAGAACTGATTGGAAGGGGAACCTCATAGGGAAGGTATTGGAACAGCACTGTCAGGAGTTTCTGAGTGTAATTCAGGAGACACAGCAGAAATTTATCTAAAGGAAGAAGAAATATATTAAGAGGAGGAAAAGGCAACCATGGCTGACAAGGGCAGTCAGTGACAGGATAAAAGAAAAAGCATACTGAGTGCTGAAAGTCAGTGGGAAGCCAAAGGATTAGGAAGCTTTTAAAAACTAGCAGAGGATAACTAAAAGACAGCAATAAGGAGGAGGAAGATAAAAATTAAGAATAAGCTAGCTCATGATATAAAAGATGCTGGGGAATCTGAAAGATCTGAAGGTGGATAAATCACTTGGACCGGATGGACTACACCCCAGAGTTTAGAAGGAGATAGCTGAGGAGATGATGCAGGTATTGGTAGTGATCTTTCAGGAATCACTAGAGTCAGTGAGAGTCCCAGCGGATTGGAAAATGGTAAATGAAATGGTGCCTGGTTAAGAAGAAATGGAAGCAGAAGACAGGAAACTACAGGCCAGTTAGCTTGATCTTGGTCATTGGTAAGGTTTTAGAGTCTATTATTAAAGATGGAATTGCAGAAAACTTGGAAGTGCATGGTAAATATGGCTGAATCAGCATAGCCTCGTCAAGGGAGGGGCGATGGCCTAGTTGGACAATTAATCTAGAGATCCAGGTAATGTTCTGGGGACATGGGTTCGAAACCCACCATGACAAATGGTGGAATTTGAATTCAATTTTTAAAAAATGGAATTCAGAGTCAAGCGATGATCATGAAATCATTGCTAATTGTCAGGAAAAACCCATTTGATTCATTGATATCCTTTAGGGAAGGAAACTGCCATCATTACCTGAGTTGGCCTATCTGTGACTCCAGACCCACAGCATTGTAGTTAACTCTTAACTGCCCTTTGGGAAATTAGGGATGGATAATTAATACTGGTTTAGGCAATGATGCTCTCATACCATGACCGTATTCTGCTCCTATGGTCAGATGGTCTTGAGTTGGGAATGGAGGTAGCAGATCAGTACTGAGGCCACTGGTCCTAATTGATTTGCTGTTCAATTCAGAGTGCGAAAGTCTTACTCAAATTCAAATTAGATGCTCTTTAATATTTTCTTGGAATTCAGACAACATTGACAATGTCACAACTATTGTATATTCCTATTTATCCTGAGAAGATGTTTGACAGCTTCCCCTTGAATGGCTGAAGTTGTTACGAAGTGTTAGGAATTATGTAATATTGACCAAGGCATGGCAATATGTCTGCAAGTCATGATGGTGTGTGATTAGAAATGAAGCTTCGAGCTAATGGTGTTTCCACAGCACTGTTACTCTTGTTCTTCTTGATGGCAGTGGTCATGGAAGAACTGAAAATGCTGCCCTCTATCATCCTCCAGATTGTACATACTGAAGGCACAGTACTCCATTGAAGGAGGGAAATATCGAGTGTAATATTGAAGATGCCATTAAAAAAAAATCTCTGGCTAGAAGAGTGATTTTTTTTCAGCTGCATCTATCTATGTGAGTGATGACTATCCGACCACGTTCCTAACTTGAGTCTCATATGAAGCTATCGGAGTAAACAGTAACTATTTCGATCTTTGCAAAGTAATTGAGCATTTGAAAGCCAGATGTGATCACAAGATATTTGAACATGAAACATTAGCTTACATATGTGGAAAAAGATAGAGGTTTTGTCAATGTTCACTCTCCATTCACTCAAAGGGATCTATTCATTTTGAAGGTTTCTGTGATATATTGATTAACGACATGCAAATGGTGTCAGAATGAGACCTGATTCTTCTAAATTGGTCTTTCCACTTCAGCTTTATCTTTTCACATGAATGCGAAACCCAACAAATTAAATTAATTCTCTAATCTATACATGCAGCTGTCTGTAATAAGGCTGCTTCGTAGCTCTGATGAGAGGTAATTGACCAGAAACATTAGCTCTGTTTCTCTCATGACTGAAACTCTAGAGCTGCTGAGTATTTCCAGCATTTTCTCTATTTAGTTCTGAAGAAGAGTCACAATAGACTCAAAGCTAACTGTTTCTCTCTTTGCAGGTGCTGTCAGATCTGCTGAGTTTCTCCAGGATTTTCTGTTTTTATTTCAGATTTCCACCATCCATAGTATTTTTATTTCTGTATCCAACCAGTTGCATTAATTGTCATGACGTCCCAACAAGAAATGAAACTGGACGTTTCATTTGGCATTGACATAGGCACTACAAAAGACAATGGCAGAAATAGCCCTGTTAACCCTACACAGTCCTCCTCACTAGCTTCTGGGACTGGTGTGAGAATTGGAAGAACTGTCTCTCAGATTAATTATCTTTCAGGAGAAAGCGAGGACTGCCGATGCTGGGGAGCAGAGTCGAAAAGTGTAACGCTGGAAAAGCACAGCAGGTCACGCAGCATCCAAGGAGCAGTTGAGTCGATGTTTCGGGCATTCCTGATGAATGGCTTATGCCCAAAACATTGACTCTCCTTCTCCTTGGGTGCTGCCTGACCTGCTGTGCTTTTCCAGTGCCACACTTTTGGCTCTTACTTAAGCATCAGCCTGACATAGTCAAACTCACAGAAACATCCTGCACAGACAATGTTGCAAACATTATCAAAATCCCTGGCTATGTCTTGTCCCACCAGCAGGATGGATGCAGCAGAGGTGGCAGCACATTGCTATACATTTGGGAAGGAGTTGCCTGCGTGTTCTCAACATTGACTGTGGACCCCATGAAGTCTCCTGGCTTCAGGTTAAACATGGGTAAGAAAACCTCCTGCTGATTACCATGTACTGTCTTCCCTTTGCAGATAAATCAGTATTTTTCCATGTTGGACAACACTTGGAAGAAGTACTGAGAGTGACAAGGGCACAAAATGTACTCTGGGTGGGGGATTTCCACGTCCAACACCAAATGTGGCTCAGCAGCAGTACTACTGATCGAGTTAGTCAGGTCCTAAAAGGCATAGCTGTTATACTGGGTCTGCGGCAGGTGGTGAGGAAACCAAAAAGAAGGAACACATATTTGACCTCGTCCTTACCAGATATATTTGTCCATGATAGTATCGGTAAGAGTGACCACCACACACAGTCCTTGTGGAGATGAAGTTGCACCTTAACATTGAGAATCCCTTTTATTGTATTGTGTGGCAGGTCCTTTTTAAGTCCTCCCCTTCTCAACTTAAAACTATGCCCTCTAGTTTTGGACTCCCCACCCTATAAAACAAAACCTTGGCTTTTCACCCTATTCATGTCCCACATGATTTTATAAACCTCTATAAAAAGCCTTAGCCCATTCAACCTCTCTCTATAACTCAAATCTTCCAGTCCCGGCAATATCCTTGTAAATCTTTTCTGTACCCTCTCAGGTTTAACAACATCCTTTCGATAGAAGGTTCTGCTCCAGCAATCATGATTGATGGTGGACAATTCGACAACTCATTGAAAGAGGCTCTACAAATATCCCCATCCTCAATGAAGTGCAGCACATCAGCGCAATAGGTAAGGCTGAAGCATTTGCAACAACTTCAACCAGAATGGATGATCCATCTCAGCCTCCTTCAGTGGTGCCTGGCATCCAGATACCAGTCTACAGCCAATTTGATTCACTCTACGTGATATCAAGAAATGGCACTGGATACTGCAAAGGCTATGGGTCTGATAAGATTTGGCAATAGTATTGAAGACTTGTGCTCCAGAACTTGTCACTCACTTAGTCAAACTGTTCTAGAACAGTTACAATGCTGATATCAATCTGACAATGTGGAAAATTGCCCAGGTACGTCCTGTACATAAAAAGCAGGATAATTCGAACACAGTCAATTTCTGTCCTATCAGTCTACTCTTGATCATCAATAAAGTGTTGGAAGGTGTCATTAACAGTGCTATCAAGCAGCACCTGCTCAGCAATAACCTGTTCAGTGATGCCTAGCTTGGGTTCTGTCAGGGCCACTCAGCTCCGAACCTCATTACAGCCTTCGTTCAAACATGGACAAAAGCAATGAATTCCAGAGGTGAGGTGAGAGTCACAGCCCTTGACATCAAGGTTGCATTTGACTTAGAGTGACATCAAGAACCCTAGCAAATGTGGATTCAATGGATATCAGGGGCAAACTCTTCACATATCTTGTAGTCTTGCAGATAGGAAGATGGTCGTGCTTGTTGGAGTCATCTTTGCTCCAGGATATCTCTGCAGGTGTTCCTCAGGGTAGTGTTCTGGGTCCAACCATCTTCAGCTGCTTCATCAATGACCTTCCCTCCATCATAAGGTCAGAAGTGGGGATGTTCACCTACAATTACACAATGCTCAACATAATTTGTGATTCCCCAGATACTGAAGCATTCCATGTTCAAAGTTTGGACGATATCCAGGCTTGGGCTGACAAGTGGCAAGCAACACTTGTGCCACACACATGCCAAGCAATGATCATCTACAATAAAAGACAACCTAATGTCTTCCCCTTGATATTCACTGGTATTATCATCACTGAAACCCCGACTGTCAACAGCCTGAGGGTTACCATTGAGCAGGAACTCAACTGGAGCCGCCACATAAATGCAATGGTTACAACAGCAGCTTAAAGGCTTAAAATACTGCGATGAGTAACTCACCTCCTCACTTCCCAAAGCCTGTCCATCTGTAAAGCACACATCAGGAGTGTGATGGAATAGTCCTCACTTGCCTGGATGGATGCAGATTCAACAACACTTAAGAAGCTTGACACAATCCAGGACAAAGCAGGCTGCTTTGTTGGCACTACATGCACAAGAATCCACTCCCTCCACCACCAATGCTAAGTAGCAGCAACGTGTACTAGCTACAAGGTGCACTGTAGAAATTCACCAAAGATCCTTAAACAATATCTTCAAAACCCTCAGCCACTTCTCTCAAGAAGAACAAGGGCAGCAGACAGATAGAAACACTACCACCTGCAAGTTCCCCTCCAAGCCAGTCACCATCCAGATTTGGAAATATATCATTGTTCCTTCATTGGCACTTGGTCAAAATCCTGAAATTTACTCCGTAAGAAGACTGTGATCACCTACAGCATGTGGACTGTGGCGGTTCAAGAAGGTAGCTCATCACCATCTTCTCAAGGGCAACTAGTTATGGGCAATAAGTGCCACCACTGAATTAAAAAAAAAAGTTAATTGAGTAAAAAAAGATTTGATTATTGCCTGAAGCTAAAGTGTAGCATCCTACCTCTCTGCATTCCCACAAACAACTGGTTTCTTTTAAGATTTTACATCAGAAACATGAAATTTCTCTAACTCTATAGATAATTGACAATAAGGTATGCCCAGACTGAATTGTCACAACAGTGCAAAATGTCTCATTAATCATGGGACAAGTGCATTTGCATTTAGTCATTCAAATTTTGGAAGATGCCCCTCTTGGATTGACTGATTCCTAATTGATCTAATTTCCATCAAATAAATTCAGAAATCACTTCAGTGCCCATGTGTATAAAGAATGCCCTTGGGCTACAAATGTCCATGTAATTCTGAGTACTGTATCCCACATCTAAAATGATATTTCCACTCCTGTGGTAATTCCTCTGTCTTTAGGCTTACAAGCACTGAGTCATTCTAAACCAAGTGTTTGATAACTGTCATAAATTAAGACAATCATTGTGGACTGATGAAGCTAAAAATTATATCGCTTGCAGCAATATCATGTGACTACTGAAGTTTGCTAAGACAAATTAAATGTCCCCAAATCTTACTAAAACACAGCGATACTCCAGATGGTCTAGAGACAAGCCAACTTGTGGAGTAGTTATAATTCTGTGCATTTTGTCTATTGTATATATCAGAGAATGTGATCATATTGCGTGTTTAATGGCAATGTGGTGGCCTAACAGATACCAACATCTTATGAAAGTACTGCACCAATTAGATTAATGGATTTTTGTGTCAAATATCCAGGAGAATAGAGATTAGTTGGATTATCCCATTCTATTTTTCAGAACAAAGATTACATGGAGACTTTTTTAATATTCGATCTACATTTCAGTGAATTCAATTCATTTCATGGAATTGCTACTGCATGGAAAGTGGCCATTCAGGTCATCAAATCTATACCAACCCTCTGAAGAGCATCCCACCTAGATCCAGTATCCTACCCTATTCCTGTAACCCTGCCTTTCCTATGGCTAATCTACCTAGCCTGCACATCCCTGGAAATGACCGGGCAATCCACCTAAATGGCCAATCCACCTAAAGTGCACATCTTTGAACTGTGGGAGGAAATCAAAGCACTGGCAGAAACTCACACAGACACTGGGAGAGCATACAAACTCCAAACAGACAGTCAACCAAGGCTGGAATCAAATATGGGTCTCTGGTAATGTGAAGGCATCAGTGCTAACCATTGAGCCACCATGCCACCCAATTATTTAGAAATTTTGTTTGTAGCAAATAAGTAGAATGTTTTTTAATATTTGTTTTCAATGTTTTAATGCTTCTATCTTTTTTCATAATTGGCCTTACAGTTTGCAAGAACCCCTATGCATCAAAGTTACATATTCTTTTTATGTTGCACCCCTTTCTGGTGGCTCTACCTATCTATTTTCAAATAATGGTTTCAGGTGGCAATGATCCATTTTAATTCCTCAAGATGTTAATCTAATGAGCATTGTCAGCAACCAATGTTATTAGGTTAATGTCATTGTGAATTTTAAAAGGTCAAATTCTTCACTTGAACTGGCAATATTTCCATGCAAAATTACAAACATACATTTATGCCTGTAGGCATGTTAAAAGTAAGTCAGTCAAAATATTTGAAAAACAATGACTTGATACAGCAGAATTTAAACACAGTGTGTTAATTAAGCCAAGAAACATATTATTGTGGGTTTCATATGACAGGGACAAAGGACACGAAAATACGCAAGTCCACATTGAAAGGTAATATATGCGCATAACTTAAAATCTTGTGCTTGCCCATCGAATGGAGATGAGCAATTTTGTTTCAGCATTGGTGAAGAGTAAACATCTCTTACTCAAATTAACTCATGTATCTTAGGTTAGGCAGGAGCAAGAGAAATTAATTTTGACCTTTCAAACCTACTCTGCCCTTGTATAGCTTTGGTGCCAGACAACACAATGTAGGATATTTTCAGCTTTGTTTCTACAAAACTGTGCGGTTGTCACTCTTAAGTTTAATATCATGGACATATGGATACATCTTTGGCAGGCAGATTGTGAGGATAAGATCCAATATGAAACTTCATGAGGTCAGAGTCAATCTTGAGGACTCCCAGGACAATTCCCTTCTGAATATATGTTATGAAATTGAAGGTGTGTACTGTGCATTTAAGAGAGAGTGAATGTTATTTTGCACTGAGAGCTTACAAGCACCTGACATATGACTAGCTAGCAGTTTCAGAATGTACTGAAAAATTGAAAATAGGTGATATTTGGCTGTGAAATGGATACCTGAATTGGTTGCTGTTTTGAAAATATGCTGCTGGAAAAGCGCAGCAGGTCAGGCAGCATCCAAGGAGCAGGAGAATTGATGTTTCGGGCATGAGCCCTTCTTCAGGAAAGGCTGTTTTGACAACAATACAAATTTAACCAATCAGTTTAAATTATGCTCCTGGTTACTAAAACCCGATCGAGTTTGGATTTATTGTTTTGCCAACATCAAACCAATGAGACAATCCAATGTTGGGGTATAAAAAAGGCAGGCATTTTAAAAGTTGGACAGAATAACAGCCATCGAGAGAATAATGGCCATCAAGAGAGAGGGAAACCCAAAAGATTGAAACGATCTATCAAAGGTACCTTTTTCATATGAAACATCTTCACAGTAAAAAGAAATTAGATGACCCCGGGAGATCTTCAGCCAGAAGAAGACAGATACCGAAGACGACAGCTGTTTTATGGTTTTGAAATCAAATTGATGTAATTTTAATAAGTGTTTTATTGGAACAGTATATTATTATGGAGTTGGAAGTAATACGCAGTTAAGAGAAAGGGGGACTAGAAGTTGTGAATAGTTGTTGTTTAATGTTCACTTTTAGAGTTAAAGAGTAAATTGATGTTATTTTCTTTAAATAGTGGAATTTGGGTTTTCTGTCATTCATATTCTAACAGATTATAAGGCAAGGTGAGCTTTTCTGTGTGTTTAGTTTAACTAACAGTTGGGTTCACTGCTGTGTCGTAACACTATATTTCACCACTATGTCATCATGCCCAATGCTGGACTTTGTTGTCAATGGGATAGGATATGCACAGGGATGGTCAAGGTTAAAAATCAAATGATAACAGGTTATGGTCCAACAGGTTTATTCAAAATTTCAAGCTTTCATAACTCTGCTCCTTCCTCAGGGTGATATAAGACTCAGTATTTATAAGCAATAAGTTAACAACATTAAAATTTCCTTTCAGATTTTGTCCTTAGATAATTAAAGGGCTTATCAATGTACAAGAGGTGATATCTCAGGGTAGACAATGCACATTAGGTGTTAGGTCCTGCTTCGAATTTGTCTATGCTTTAAGCTCAGGTTCAGTTTTATTTTTTGACAGAAAAAGAAATCTGGATTTTGTATTTTAATCAGCATTCTACCTCCTAACCGATCAAAGGATTCAACAAGGGCAGCTAGTATTAAAGTTGTTAACTTTTTGCTTATGAGTACTGTGTCTTATACCTCCCCATCATACCATGCCTGAGGAAGGAGCGGAGCTCTGAAAGCTTGCAATTTCAAATGCACCTGTTGGACTATAACCTGGTGCTGTTTGATTTTTGACCTTGTCCACCTAAGTCCAACTCCTGCATCTCCTTATCACAGGGATGGTGATGATGGTGCCTGGTGCAATATGTGTGAGGTGTGATTCCATGTATATGACTATGTCAGGCTGTTGTTTGAGTAGTCTGTGAGATTAATTTCCAAGTTTTGGCACTCTCCCTTAGATTTTAGTAAGGAGGACATTGCAGGTTTGATAGGGCTATTTTTATCATTTTGTTTTGGTGCCTTAGTTGATGCCAGGTTGTCCACCTGATTTATTTCCTTTATTTTGAGACTTTCTAATGGTTGGTACAATTGAGTGACTTGCTAGGGTATTTCAGATGATAGTAGAGATTCAACCACATTGCTGTGGGTATGGGATCATGTCCAGGCCAGACCAGGTATGGATGGAAAATGTACTTACTTTAAGAATATTAGTAAACTAGATACATATTTCTGACAGTCGATCATGGTTTCACGTAATTGGTGATACAGGATACACTAATATTGAGTACCTAGAATAGAGATACTATTTCAAGGTGAGAAGAAAGATTGTTGCACAAAAGGAATAAATATGACTATATTTGGTCAGGCATAGTTACAAGGATTTTAGAGATCTTGTGCAGACACAAGTGTCTCCAAAAGCCAAAGAAGCACCCTCTGTCTCCATCCATAGATTAGAAGTCACAGTATTCCTATCAGACCATAGGGATGCTCTTTCATTAAAGAGAGACAACTGGTAATGATTTAACCTGAAGGTCACCATGCTTCAGGTGAAGGGAGATGTTGAAAAGTAGAATCATTGTAGAGTAAGTTGTATCCTCAACCAATGCAGGAATTTAAACCCAAATGTCCAATCGTAGACTCTCATTCATAGACAACAGTTGAATAAGTAGAGCCAATATAATATGGGCATTAACCACTTCAGAACTATTACCTCATACAACAATAAATAACAGTGCCAAGTTCAAAATTATATTCAAAGGAGATTTGACCAGGAAACCACACAACTGCAGTTGGGTTTTCTTGCTATCTGTTTCATATCTTTTATGTTTGTGCAGCTCATTAGTCTTTTACATCACACTTTATACCGACAATTTACACAACTAAACTCTAGATTTGGGTACCTGTAATTCCTGCTTTCTTGATTCCAGAATTTCCATATCTGGCTATAACTTCACTGCTGTCCTTATTGTCAAAAAACCATTTCCTCACAATTTATGTTAAATTGAATGTACTATTTTCCTCCGTTCACTGATTGCGTTGTGATTTTCTGCACTCTCTCTTGTAATGCTGTATATTTCCTTGGTTAATGTCATCTGCAATGAGGGATAGAACTCTCTCCCTTTCAAAATCTAGATTACTTGTATATGAAGTGGAAGTTGAGACTGGAAAAACACAGCAGGCCAGGCAGCATCCGAGGAGCAGGAGAATCGACATTTCGGGCATAAGCCCTTCTTCAGGAATGAGGCTGGTGTGCCAGGTGGGCTGAGATAAAAGGTAGAGGGGAGGGGACTTGGGGGAGGGGCGCTGGGGATACGATAGGTGGAGGGAGGTGAGGGTGAGGGTGATAGGCCGGAGAGGGGGTGGGGGCGGAGAGATCGGGAAGAAGATTGCAGG
>NC_057735.1:25390800-25421935 GCF_004010195.1 Chiloscyllium plagiosum
TATCACCCTCACCCTCACCTCCTTCCACCTATCGTATTCCCAGCGCCCCTCCCCCAAATCCCCTCCCCTCTACCTTTTAGCCCGCCTGGCACACCAGCCTCATTCCTGAGGAAGGGCTTATGCTCGAAACGTCGATTCTCCTCCTCCTCCGATGCTGCCTGGCCTGCTGTGTTTTTCCAGCATCACATTTTTCAATTCTGGTCTCCAGCATCTGCAGTCCTCACTTTCTCCTGGAGGTTGAGACCCCAACATTGATTTTGCAGGAATACAGTTTATCATTGTCCATCAATGTAAAGATGCTCCATTTATTGTAAACTTTTGCTTCTTTCATTTATTTCGTTTTATCCACATTTGTCTTCAATTCAATTCATCTCAATTCCTTTTGTATTAAACCTTATCTAAACCCTTGAACATCCATGCATGTAATAATTTTTGTTTGATCCATCATCTCATTGATTCTAACAAAGAACTTTTCTGAGCTAGTTACCTGGCTTTACAAAACAATGCCAGTTCCCTTTATTTAGTTGGTACCATTAATAATACTCCTGTGTTCTTTCCCTGATAATTGACATGAACAACCTTTCCACAGTATTTACTTGTTTTGTTCTCTCCACCTTTAATATAAAATTTCAGTTGTCTTCACTTTCACAACAATTGTGCTACTGTCATCTGTGGTGAGCTATTGCATATTTTGAGCTCATCATAAATCTTTTGTAAGTCTAAAGGTACTTTCCATTCTTGTCTGAAGTTGCAGCAAATCACATTAGAAATACATGGCATTAGTTGAGTCAAAAGAAGCTATCAATGATTAGACTTTTAAAAGTGAATTTAGTTGAAAGGAGGAAGAAAATTAAAAGGTTAGTTTGTTTTAGTTTCAGACACCCAACGTAGAATATGAATGCTGATCAACTCTAAATAGTTTATAAAACCACTGTCCACAAACTATTGTCCACAAAGATACGAACAATTGATCTTACTAAACAAAGAATAAATGTTTGTTACACTAAGTCTATATTTCTGATGGATTGCCTTCACTGGCACCAATATAATGGATTAGAGTTGTTTTCTGTTGAAAGCAAAATCTGAATGGGCTCTCTGAAACCTGGGATTTATTCATTACCTTAGTCTCAGATACCCTAGGCCCTTTATAAACACTTCAAAGCATCTCACACTTGCTTCCAAACGATAAGATTTCAATTGATGCCTTGTACTGACTCAGTGTGTGAAAATTTCTGGGTAGTTCAGAAACTGCTTCAAACATAGTGCCATTACATTTCAGGCGTTTTCATTTTGCCCAACTGAAATTTGTTGAGCACTTTAAACGGGATGGATTCTAAAGGAAATCTGTTCTGAGGAAGTGTCACCGGACCCAAACCTGCTGAGCTTTACCAGCAATTTCTGTTTTTGTTTTGGATTCTAAAGGACCAATCTGTCCCAAACTCTGGTCCCTGTTTGGTTTTCCATCCCTCTGAAGAATGTTTTGGAACTGAGTTCAGCAGGCATTTGTATCGAAATGCAATGAAAGGGCATGGTCGAATATTATGTATGATTTATATAACCATGGAAATGTTCTCTCATCTGCACGAACCAAGAATATATTACTTAGGTTACAGTTAATTTACCAATCTTGCTTGCTTTCCTAGAACTTTAAAAACTAATTAATAATGTTCATATTGCAATAGATATAGGAGATTTCAGTTTGTGTTGTAAGCCTGCGTAGCAAACAAACTCATTTGTTATTGTTGGTTAGGAAATTTTAAAGAGCCATGAATGATAGACTTAGTTCACACCATCTCCTTGCTCTGTGCTATTTGCCAAGTTTAAAAGTTACTTTTAACTATTCACAATTAAACATCTTAAAGGATTATAAATGAAAATGAGAAATTTCCAGATTTGCTGAATTGAAATATTGCAGCCAAGAGAAAACATTGATAGAAAAATTGTACTTAAGCCAGGCCATGGTTACACTCTATGATATTATGGAATCTTTATTCTAAGTATGATATGTTGTTTGTAATATTTAAGCATTTTCAGCTTCAAGTTAGTCAATTAGTATTTTATAATATAATTTGTTATATATTGAAGCAATACTTTACATTTATATTGGAAAATGAATGACTGTTGTGTTTCACGCCTGAGATTTCTTGTGTAAGATGATGGTTCTGAAGGAGTAAGTGTGCATAGAATCATAGAAACACAAACACTGTGGAAGCAGGCCATTCAGCCCATCAGGTCCACACTGACCTTTGAACAGCATCCCACCCAGACCCATCCGCCCCTTATCCTATTCCCTTAACCCTGCATTTCCCTTGGCTAATCCACCAAGCCTATGTATCCCTGAACATTATGGACAATTTTGCATGGCCAATCCACCGAACCTGCACATCTTTGGACATGTTCCATTATATTTCACCCAATCTAAAGATGTCTCACAGTCAAATGTGGAGACAGTTAAGTTTTGCCTTGGTACCTGAAGGGAGCAGATGTGTTCTGTAAATCTCTTGAGCATGCTTTGTCATTATGATGAGCAAGTTAATGCAAACTATATATGTTGATATAATGTCGTTCCTTTATTTCCAGGACAAGTGCCTTTCTGCCAGTCACCAGTGGTTTATTATTACAATTGATAACTAGACAGGCTAGACTCAGCGTAGAGAAGGAAAGTATTGGCAGCAAGCTACTCAAACCAGAATATCTTGGCTGCGATCTTCCCAACCCCTGAATGAAATGGGAAAAGATGAGTCAGTTGGGAAAACATGGCAAATCAAAAAGTTAGATTCTCGACATTAAGTAAAAAAGTCTAATTTTGCCCCTAGGATTTTAATGGCAAGATGAAAATCTCATTAGTGAGCACAAGAGATATACTTTCATGCATTACCATCCCATTATGATCTAATCTTGCCTCATTTATATGCAGTTTATTATGTTACCAGGTAGTAGAGAGAAAATGGGCAATTCCCAAAGTGGAAGTTGGACGGGTACCTGGCAGCTCTAGCTCACCACCTGCTCCTCTAGGACTCCATTATGGCCAGCATTCCCCATATCTCAGGACATGCTCCTTGGCAATGATGGCAGTCATATTTTCTCCATGAAAGTTGGCATCAGACATGCAGCAGGCACACCACACCATAATGCCCCAGCACCATTCACTTATAATAAACGTCACCACTTCAATTGAGCATTTTTTGAGTGCAGTTACTGCCAGGTCAATTTGCACACAAGCTCAGGCATCAGAACAGGGTACTACTTGCTGAGAGTGCTTATTCATTTTGTGGAGAAAGTGAGGTCTGCAGATGCTGGAGATCAGAGCTGAAAATGTGTTGCTGGAAATTTCGGGCATAAGCCCTTCTTCAGGATTCCTGAAGAAGGGCTTATGCCCGAAACATCGATTCTCCTGTTCCCTGGATGCTGCCTGACCTGCTGCGTTTTCCAGCAACACATTTTCAGCTCTTATTCATTTTGTGCTTAATTGGATGTTCACTGTAACTTATTGAAACATATGAAATTCTGACAGGGCTAAGAGTAGATGGGTGGTTGATGTTTCCCTTGGTTGGAGGGTCCAGAACAAGGGGCATTGGCCTCAGGATATGCAATCAGACATTTTGGACTGAGATGAGGAAAGATGTCTTTACTGAAAGCTGTGGAATTCTCTACTACATAAGCCACTGTATACATTTAGAAAAGAAGTAGATTTGTAGAGGTTAAAGATGTCACTTGGCCACTTGGCACTATCATTGGAGAAGGTTCTGTATCAGGAGAAAGTGAGGACTGCAGATACTGGAGATCAGAGTGGAAAAATGTGTTGCTGGAAAAGCACAGCAGGTCAGGCAGCATCCGAGGAGCAGGAGAATCGACGTTTCGGGCATAAGCCCTTCCTCAGGAATGAGGCTGGTGTGCCAGGCGGGCTGAGATAAAAGGTAGGGGGGGTCGAGAAGGTGATGCTGAGTCCGAGGGTTGGGACTGAGATAAGGTGGGGGGAGGGGAAATGAGGAAGATGGAGAAATCTGCATTCATCCCGTGTGGTTGGAGGTTTCCTAGGCAGAAGATGAGGCGCTCTTCCTCCAGGCGTCGTGTGGTCAGGGTCTGGCGATGGAGGAGGCCAAGGACCTGAATGTCCTTGGCAGAGTGGGAGGGGGAGTTAAAGTGTTCAGCCACAGGCCGATTGGGTTGGTTGGTGTGGGTGTCCCAGAGGTGTTCTCTGAAATGTTCTGCAAGTAGGCGGCCTGTCTCTCCAATGTAGAGGAGGCCACATCGGGTGCAGCGGATGCAGTAAATGATGTGTGTGGAGGTGCAGGTGAATTTGTGAGGAAATGGAATGATCCCTTGGGGCCTTGGAGGGAAGTGAGAGGGAAGGTGTGGGCGCAAGTTTTGCATTTCTTGCGGTTGCAGGGGAAGATGCCGGGAATGGAGGTTGGGTTGGTGGGGTGTGTGGACCTGATGAGGGAGTCGCGGAGGGAGTGGTCTTTCCAGAACGTTGATGGGGAGGGGAGGGAAATATATCCTTGATGGTGGGGTCTGTTTGGAGGTCCGCCACAGTCCCCTCAGTCCCAACCCTCAGACTCAGCACCGCCTTCTTGACCTGCAATCTTCTTCCCAACATCTCCACCACCACCCCCTCTCCGGCCTATCACCCTCACCTTAACCTCCTTCCACCTATCGCATTCCCAACGCCCCTTCCCCAAGTCCCTCCTCCCTACCTTTTATCTTAGCCCGCTTGGCACACCCTCCTCATTCCTGAAGAAGGGCTTATGCCCGAAATGTCGATTCTCCTGCTCATTGATGCTGCCTGACCTGCTGCGCTTTTCCAGCAACACATTTTTCCACAAGGTTCTGTATCATTATAGTTCAGTGATTGGGCCACAATCAGTCTTGCAGGTTCAGTGTAACCAGACCAGGCATTAATGGTAAATCAACCTCGAAGCTGCACAGATGATCAGTCAGGGATTTGGTTAATCATTAGTTGGGCATTGATCTCAAATTGATCTGCAAGGTGGATCATAGTCAACCCTAGAGATCTGTGTGCTGAAAGTCATGGAGGAGAGGGGTGGAGAGGGTTATGAGGGGCCACTGCTGTTGTGAACAAGTTGAGGATGTCAAATGCAGGGACTGACGCTGCTTGCTGGGATGAAAAAGGGACATTAATTGTGATGTGGGCAACTCAGCTTTAAGGAGACATAACTATAGTGCATTGCAGGAATGAGTTACTGCGATAGGAGGAGTCATTGGCAGTCATCACCACTCTGGCTTTGAAACGGATAAGTCCATCATGACTGTTGGCATGACTAAGTTTATGCCAGGTCCCAGGTGTAATATGGAGAGATGATACATAAATGAAAAAGTTGGAAATTCGAAACTGACGGAGTTGACAAAGAGTAGAAGGAAGAAGGAATATGAATGTTTGTAGACATACATTCACTCTGCGAATCACAACCTGTACTGCCTCCCAGTAAAATCAAAAATGTATAATGGAAGTGGGACATAGTTGCCACATACATTGCATGGGCAGAGTAAGTGTCTGACCATACAGACTCTACGTGTGGAGCTGAGGGCCTTCAAGGGGCAATTGTATTAATCAGGTACTCACACATGAATGATTTCATCATAGAATTCTACATGTGAAATTCATGTGTGGAATATGAATCCATACAATAAGCAATCTTAACTATGTCATTGGTCTTTACAAATTGATCACAGTCATCTCTGTGAAGCAGAAGGAATCAAAGGCGAACTTAATTGAGTCAGCAACAGACCAGAATTCACAAGGACAATCCAAGATCTCATACAACAGCATGGAGCTGAATTCCTCTCATCATCTCCTGCAAGTATTTGACAACAAGCTCTTATATGCAATGCTTCTTTTCTTAAGGGATTTGAGAGTTTGGGGTCAGGGAACAAGAAGGTTCAGTGATCATACCACAGTTACAATCTCTGATTGTATTTAGACTATATGGCTTAAGGTAAGGTCTACTTGTCAAAGATCCATGTAAAGCATTCCTTGGTCCTTTGTTGGAATCTTCCATGTCCCACTGCATAGAAAAGTATGTTAACCTATTGTGAGTGATGAGAATACCTGGCTGCTCACATTGCTTAAACATCTGTTCTGTATCTGATATTCCTCAGATGGTTTATTGTTAGTGTGACAAACAGCTATAAGACCAGCATCAACCTCCTTTGGCTGCTAAACAGCCTCCAAATGAAGAAATCACAGATGAAGGTCCTCTCAGCATGTACAGGATGTACAAGAGGATTAAATCTATCATTTGCAATGTGACTTCCTCCAGAGGAGTGAAAGCCGTCGTCATCACAGACTGTCAATGTCCCGGGGCAGTGTCACAGAATGGTGTCATCGTCTGGGGCTACTGCAACCTGGAGAAGTGGGTGGCCATCAAGGTGACAAATGCCCAAGATGTTTTTGTAACTGGCTGCTTCCAAAGATCCACTGGAGATCTGTGTGGGATCTCCCAATCTTCAAGTCATAAATGTAGCAAAGTTGCTACTAACGTAATCTATGTCAGATCGCATTATTTCATCTCATTTCTCTGTGACATTTCGCCTCATTTTTCAGTGCTGCAAACTGGGTAGTTGACTTTGCCAACCAACCAGCCTCCCCCATGTGTAAGGTACTTTGGCCTGTACATATATCTCACTGAGAGTGCCATATCATAGTGTGGCAGACTTCTTTAACAGAAAAGACTTTGATTAAGTAAACAAACAAGTCACCTGTGATCATTGGTATACGTCTTAGCGATCTGAACCAAACAATCAGGGAGCTACCACTTTGTCTATATCCTTGAAAACTGTCTGGTTCCTGCTTCACTTCAGGGGCTGTATACATTACAAAGATGGCTGCTGCATGTCAAGGGTTCTCTCTGTAACCAAGGCTGATGATGCTGTTATGCAGTTTCTATCTGAGGCCAAGTTTAGGTACAATGCATCCTATTCTTTCAAGTGGGGCAGTGTAGAGCAAATGACAGAACTCCAGATAATGAAAGTTCCAGTGTTTGGATCGATCTAGGAGGGTCTTGCAGTATACTCTCGTGAGAGTGTGCGACATAATCCTCATAGACAAAGAGGGGATGTGTTAGAGCGAAGAGCTAAAGAATGACAGCATTCTTCTGAGAAGGAAGATAAGGATATTGAGCAGGAGGAACATCACCTTCAGAATGATAGAATGGTGTGGTGTTGGATGCAGCCAGCCAGATAGGATATAATTGACATCCGGTTCCAATAGTGGTAAATTTGTTGTTCTGAAGTGAAGCAGCCCACATTTATTTTGAGAAGCAGATGCAGCTTTTTTGTGTTTTTCCTTCACTTTTTAATTGTCCAATAAAAAAAATCAACATTAACAACTGTTTGAAGACTTTACAATATGTGATGCTGCCAGTTAAAAATGAGACGATGTCATGCTATGCTGGGAATTAGGAAAGGAGTAACACTCCTTCAGGCAGCGTTCTAACATGATATGGCATTAAGGACAGGTAGCTTCAGTTACAATGAATTGATCAGATAGCAGATGATGTAAAGAAGCAACACTTGTATAAATGTGAGATTTAATTAAGTATCACTCATGCCACATATGTGCCCTCAGAAGCTTTCCGTTTTTGTTTCTCTCCCACTATGTGTACTGTGAAGGGCTATTCCTGGCTGGCAGCAATTAATTTGGTACACAATTGAGTTTTAAATACAGTACTGGTGATGTGAATTCCAGGAGCTCCTGGCAAGTACCTTTACTGCTGGTGAGCACATCATGACATTAGTGTGACATCATTGAGTTGCAGTGTATACATAATGAGATGAGCAGCGAAGTGCATAACAGAACATGCTAGACCGCACCCAGAGAAACCCTTCATGAAATTCCTCAAAAATTGACATTTGACCGATTTTAGGTAAAATTCGGCCCCACATGTTGGCGGTGATGGAAATACAACAAGATCAAAAAGTCATGCTGGAAATATCCTTTTCTGAGGTCCCACTGGGAAGAAACATTAATACTTACTTTCCGATAAACTTGTGTCTTGCTGTCCAAAATCGAGAGAATGATTTATATTGTTTTACTTTAGTTTTGCCTTTAAGGTTCATTGTTGTTGTAAACATTACTGTCATCATCAATAAGATAATCAAACACAAGAGTAATAATTCTAGTGCCAATGGTTGGACAGCATCAGGTTTTACTGGCTTTGGGTTTAAATCTTTTAAAATGTAATGGTTTGGCAACTAACAAATATAACTGCAGTAGCAATTCTTCACAGTTCAGCTGACTCTAATGCAATCTGCTAATTGGTAGCCCATTACTGGTAATTAATATTATCATTCAAACTTTTCTCAGCGATTATGATTGACAGATCAAAGCATTTCTTATGACTTGGATCTGGCTACAGATCATATTCAAGCTAACTTCTTTGTCCCTCCAACAAATGCCAACAGATGGATGACACTACTCATTAACATATAAAAGTCAAAACCTACAGTATTTGCCCTGTGGAAATGACTGTGTGGATTTTCCTCTGCTGCTAATTGTAGCCTGCAGAATGAAATTTAATATATTTTGACACAGCCCAAATCCCTTGGTAACAGATGCTCTTTTAATGATAGCAAGTTGCCATCTGCAAGTTCAGTGCTTGTGATGGTGTTCTTGTCAGTCCTGACCCACTATTTGATCTCATGCTGTGAGGCAACACTAGGGAGCATCTGTCAGTGTATGGAATCTGAGAGATATCCCTGAGTCTAGCTGACTTTCTTACTAAAACGTTGTGTAATCTCATGTCTACTTGTGCAAACATTTCAGTTCCAGTATGGAACTTTTCCTTGTGATATTAAGATCCACATATAATTATATACACATAGTCAATAGTGAAAGATGTAAGGCAAGAAGAGTGAGTGACATCTCCAATTTGATTACATTAGATTAGATTCCCTACAGTGTGGAAACAGGCCCTTCGACCCAACCAGTCTACACCGACCCTCCAAGAGTAACCCACCCAGACCCATTTCCCTCTGACTAATGCACCTAACACTATGGGCAATGTAGCATGGCTAATTTACCTGACCTGAACATCTTTGGACTGTGGGAGGAAACCAGAGCACCTGGAGAAAACCCACACAGACACGGGGAGAATGTGCAAACTCCATACAGACAGTCGCCCGAGGCTGGAATCAAATTTGAAAGGAACTATTTTCCCAGCTTTTTTCTAGTCCAGTAATAGGGGGACAAATGTATCTAGATCAGTGGTGTATGAACAAATGCACCATTATTAGATATTGGTGTGCTCAGATTGTACAATATCACTTTGCAAAAATGTTTTTGGATCTAAAAAAAATGCAATATCCCTGTACACCTCTGCTGTAACTCCAGAATGATTGTGTCAGAAGGACCCTGAAAACTAGTCTGGGACACAAGTGTGCAAGGTGCTTCAGTAACCCTCACATTTCACTGGTCTTTGTATAGCTTCTCCCGCTCTTCATGTAGTATCCTTATTGATCAAGGGTCACCACTCATTGCTTATGACATGATATTAGTATTGGGCAAGCTGAAGAGGTAGACTGGAAAAACAAACTTAACCCAGTGTGGGAATTGAATTTACACTGCTGGTGCTATTCTAGTTGCCCCCCTCCACCAAATGATTAAAGGGGTAGAAACTCATTGGCCTAAGAACAGACTTGAAAGGACATCCACCAACAAGTAACAAATAGGTATACTAATTGTATGGATGAATTGCTCATCCCAGGTACACGGTCAGTGTTTTTCAGATCTTAATCTTGCAAAAAAGAGAGATACCTTTACATAGAGATAAAGTTGACTATTTTGAGGTATTTCTGAGGGAGAAAGGTCCTAAAAATGTTCACTCAACATTGCTCACTATTGGGATTCCAATCAATGTGAGTATCTGAGATGTTGCTCTCAGAATGACTTTTGACTTGGACCATTTAAGTAAAATATTCCTTGCAGCCTCTGAAAGGTCAGTGTTGGACGTCAGTGGTAGGTGTGATTTTGGATTAATTGGCTTGATTGTAGTCAAAACATTTTCAGTCCTGTTATTTTTTATCAGGATTCTAGCACAGATCTTTTTGCTAACATAATAACCATTAGTGTTAACATCTCATTCGAAACTGCAGATATTGCAGAGTTTTTTTGTTTAGTTTTTATTATCTTCGGATGGGGATGAACAAGTCATGACAATGTCATGATTGAATTCTGTGGCCACCTCTGTGCGGGCTTATTCAGGCTCCAACAAGCATTAAGCATTTGTCCATACAAATGCATGGCAAAACGTGATTGAAAAGAATTAGCTTTATGCAGAACATATGGATAGAAAGATCATGGATAAAAACATCATGAATTACTTATCTGAATCTTTAATATATTTGTTTCTGTTGAGCATCTTTACTCTGCATGTAATGGCATCAGCCATACTGGAGTCCCTAGGATGTATTTTTGATAAATAGTCAATTGTACTGCTGATATATTTTGCTTTATCTTGTAAACAAAATCAATACTGCTCACTTCATAATGAGAAATTGCCTTGCTATGGGTTGTTGCATATACACTGCTGCAGGGGATTCTTGTGTTTTAACTCCAAGTAAGGCTTTTTAATGCCTTAAGTACGGCAACAATCCTCTTATTATAATACATTCTCATGCACTCTGCTTTAGTGTCTACGACCTCTTTTCACATAGTTATCCTAGATTGGAGTCTTCTGTCTTACTGATGTCAGAAGCTTGTGATCAGATACATCATTATGTTTTACATGAATCTGATATCGTATATCTTTTCTCAGCCTTCAATACTTTGTAGGTAGGAGTTTTTTTTCCAAATAATTTTGAAAATGAGGAGAACTTTCAATAGCTTTTTGATGTAAAATGGATCTAGTTTGCCTTTAAAAAGGAAAATAGGTGGGGGTGTTCTGATTAAATAAATACATCAACAGTCATTTAGTGTTCTATAAACTGCAGGGGAAAAAAATCCAGCTATGTGAGAGAGAGAGAGAGAAAAAAGATGGGAGTCAGTGAAAAGGAGACTATAATGAGTACGTAGGGTGTAATGCCTGTGGTTTTATTTAATGTTGCTTCAGTTTTCTTTAAAAATGCACCCATTTAATTATGAATCTAATTCTTATCTCAAGTGTGTTTTCTTAACTGAATCAATCAATATTGATGATATAAACTGGTGAGAGATATTCTGATGTCCAGTATCCATGTGACAGAATGAAAGGGACAGTAACAAAAATGCAGCAGAGAGAAAGATAAACTTCATTCTTTCTTGTATAATTATGAGTTCACACTTGGTAAAAGAAAATGAATTCTGAAATCAAGCAAGCATCTTTGAGAGAAATATCATAGGAAGGTGAGGTAGGAAAATGTTGCCGAGGGAATGAGAATAAAGAAATAAATTGTAAAATTTTTCTCAAAGAACCTTTTCAGACATGTTATTACATTCCACTGGAGTAGATGAGACATGAAACTGGTCCTCCTGGTTCAGAGGTCGGGGTAATACTGCCATGTTACCAGACTCCTAAGAATGAAGTTTTATTTAATGCATTCCATCTGAAATGAAAGATAAGAAGACTTGCAGTTATATAGTGACTTTCAGTGTTCAGGATGTCTGAAAACTATTTACATCTATACAGTTGAAGTTAGTCACTGTCATAGAAAATACTGCAGACAATTTGTGCACCTGATATCCCACAAGGTATACTATGCTGAATCCAAGGTAATCTGCTTTTATTGTTGTTGGTTATATATTGTCTAGAGCACCTGCTTCTTTTGGAAATAATGCTAAGGGATCAATAAATCTATATGAGGCACCTGACAAATCCTCCATTTAAGTCAATATTCCTAATTTTACTCAAAGGATACAAAGTTTATCTTTGGGAAAAGCATTTGTATTTCATCACATTGCACTCTCTGCATAGATGTTTTCCAAAGGATGGCAGTATGTTTACATTTTAACTTTGCTGTTTAGGTACATTTCCACTAGGTACTGCTGACAGTTGCCGCAAAACATCTTGCAATGAGCAAAGTGCTCAACATGGGAATTCTTTTGCAGTTTATTTTTGCTCTGTGATTTACATGAGGTAGACAGTGCAGTTGCAGGTGAAATAACACCTGAGACATTGGGAAGACTTTACTGGAATTGTGCTCACTAATATGATGTGGAGGTAAAGAAATAACTCATCTGTTATGTTTGCACTAGGGACTACATTTAGAGTGCTAGTTATGTCGACCTGCAGAACACCAAAAGACAGCCTTCCTCATTGCTTCGTTATCAACAGAAGAGTTGTCAATAATGTTCTGGTTTCTGCTCCTGGCTATCGCAATCAAATTACTGAACAGTGATATGACATTTTTCAACTGACGATTACCACACCAATGAACTATTCCAATATATCAATTGCTAGATGAAATAACCTTCAAAACTGACAGTAACGGACTGTTGTATAAAAACAGTGAATGTTGGTAACACCCAGCTGAACTCTAATCTTATCCCATCCATGATGACCTAACATTAGCTAGCGTGATTGTTGGATTTTTTTGTTACCTTCAGTCCCAGTGATTTTTAAACTGCAAATTGATGTAAATGTGAATAATTAACAATAATTAAGGCAGCTGGAACCTTGATAAATGGGCAGACTGATAGTTCCTGAACTTCTTAAACATTGAAAGTTTAACACACAAGGAAATGATAGACCGAATATTAGAGAAGGAAATGAGTCAAATTATACCTGGAATGAAAAATAATGAGACTGAGAGAAATATGACACAATAAAAAAGTAAATCAAAAAGTTTTAAAGGGTTAAACATAGCTTGGAGCAACAATAGCAGGTGTATCTATACTTTTAAGGTAATTAAATGACTCAAGGCACAATGAGGGTGTGTTATTTAACAAAATTTGACACTGAGCCACATAAACAGATATTGGGTTAATGACCAATTGCTTGCAGGGTGGCATGATGGCTCAGTAGTTAGCACTGCTGCCTCACAGTGCCAGGGACCCAGGTTTGATTCCAGCCTTGGAGGACTGACTACATGGAGTGTGCATGTTCTCCCTGTGTTTGCGTGGGTTTCCTGTGGGTGCTCTGGATTCTTCCCACAGTCCAAAGATATTCAGGTTAGGTGTATTGCCCATGCTAAATTGCCCATAGTATCCAGGGATGTGTAGGCTGGTGGTTATGGGAAATAAAGTAGGGGAGAAGGTCTGGGTGAGATGCTGTTGGGATGATCAGTGTGGACTCAATGGGCTGAAAGGGCTGCTTCCAACCTGTATGGATTTTATGATCAAATGGTTCTATGAAAGTTAAGATTTAGGGAACATCTTAAAAGAGGAGAAAGTGAGGACTGGAGCTCAGAGTTGAGAGTGTGGGGCTGGAAAAGCATAGCAGGTCAGGCAGCATCCGAGGAGCAGAAGAATTCCTGGTGAAGGGCATATGCGCGAAACATCAATTTTCCTGCTCCTCAGATGCTGCCTGACCTGCTGTGCTTTTCCAGCACCACACTCTCGACCAACATCTTAAAAGAGGAATGCACACAAGAGAGATGTAGAGGATTAGTGACAAGTTTATGAGTTTAGGGCGGTGAGAACTGAAGGTACAGCTGCAAATGTGATGTGATTAAAATCAGGAACACTCAAAAGGCCAACATTGGAAGAAGCTAGGTATCTTGTGGGATTGTAAAACTATCGTAAAGCAATTTTTTCAAATCAGGTTGGTGACGACCTCTCCATTTTGCAAAGCTGATCATGGAGCAGCTTAATGCATTCAGTAACTCATGGCTTTCCTCCATTGCAATAAATTTCTGAATTTTGGTATTTTGTTAAATTGTGAGATTTTTTTATTGAACTTGACCACTCTACAATGTTGGAGTATGTAAGACAGAGATAGTTAGCTTCTTGATTAGTAAGATGATCCAAGGTTATGGGGAGAAGGCAGGAAAATGGGATTACAAAACATATCAGCCATGATAAAATGGCAAAGCAGACTTGATGGGCTGAATGGCCTAATTTTGTTCCTGTATCTTATTGCTTCATGAAATTGGTTTTGTATACATGTTCAAATATTTACATAAAGTTGGAGCATTTACTTACATATAAAATGGGAGGATCTCAACAATGGTGGATGCTAGAAGAGTTACCTCTGAGAATATAATGCATAACAGCCTGATGCATTCAAATGGCATTTAACTCATTGCCGATTTCTGTCATAATTAGCAAGAGTGTTTTATAGGGTACAATGAACCCTTTAGCAGTTTAAATTCTCACCTCTGAAAATATGTGATAATAGTTTCTCTGAATGAGTATTAAAAGCTCATTATATTCTCCAGCTGCTGAAGTTAAGCAGTACTGATATCTGCCTCAAAGTATCTTCATCGTCTAATACTATTCTAACATTGCAAAGTGCCAGGTTATTTTTTTGAGTCTGATAGTGCCATATAATGAATTCCAAAGGTGAATGCTTTCAAAAAGAAAAACAGCTTTCATATACTTATATTGGAATTCCAATGTTTAAACCCATGAAGAGCTTAGATAGAAAAAAATAAAAACTAATTACAACGAATAAAAGGTCAACAGCCAAAAGACACATATTTGAAGAAATGTACAAGATAACCAGAGGAGACATCAGATTTTCTTTTTATTATATGTAATGAGTGATCAGGATTTAAAATGTGCAGCTGAATGGGGTTATTTAAAAATCTATTTTGGGTATATGAGCTTTATTGGCTTGGCCAGCATTGATTATTTATCTCCTTGAGGAGCTAGTAATGAGCTCTCTTGTTGAACTACTGCTATTAATTTGTGTAGGTAAAGCTGTTAGTGAGGAAGTTTCAGGGTTTTGATCCAGCGACACTTGCTGTGTCTGCTCTGCTGTTTAAGTTGGTACCAGGTGGCACATCCAATTTCTCTCTTCTTTTGAGACTTTGATTTGGCAGTTTGATATAGCTAAATGGCTTGTTGGGCCAGAAGACAATAAACTAACCTTATTCCTGTGGATCTGGAGTCACATGTAGGCAAGACCAAGTAAGTATGGCAGATTTCCTTCTTTCAAGGACATTAGTTAATCAAATGGATCTTTTTTTGACAATCAACAATGGCTTGATGGCCATCGTTAAATTTTAAATTCTATCACTTATCATGATGGGATTCAAACCTGGTTCTTCAAAGCCTTGCCTGGGTCTCTGGATTTCTAGTCCAGCGACAACAAGGCAATTATCACTGTGTGATCAATTAGTTGACACTAGCCTTCAAAATTGGATAAATATTTGAAAAAGAAAAAGTTGTAAGGTGAAGGGGAAATTATGGAGAAATGGGACAAAATTGATTTCACTTCAAAGAATAGGGGCATCCTCTCCATCAACTAGTTTCCTTCTCTGTCATGCTACTGTGATCTTTTAATTCTACATGGTTAACATGACGCAAAAATCATTTGCTCAGAAGCAGTGAAACATGACTTTCCTCACCTTAAGTAATGATCTTCCTGATTCTAGTGCATTGCTAAAGTACTGAAATAGGTTCAACAATGCTTCCAATATTTAATGACTGCTAATGCTGTAATTGTGTCAGGCAACAATCACTACAAACAAGGGAAATTTCCTTGTGGTAGACTGGTTAGCAATATTAAATTACAGGGAACACAAGGAGAACTAGCCATATGGATACAGAACTGGAACCAAGGTAGGAGACACAGGGTGGTGGTGGAGGGATGCTTTTAAGACTGGAGACCTGTGACCAATGGTGTGCCACAAGGATCGGTGCTGGGTCTACTGCTCTGTCATTTATGTAAATAATTTGGATGTAAACATTGGAGGTCTGGTTAGTAAGTTTGCAGATGACATTGGAGGTGTAATGGACAACGAAGAAGATTGGTTACCTTAGTGTACAATGGGATCTTGATCAGTTAGACAAATGGGCCGAGGAGTGGCAGATGGAGTTTAGTTAAGATACATGTGAGGTGCTGCATTTTGGAAAAGCAAATCAAGGCAGGACTTATAGAATTAATGGCAAGGTCCTCGGGAGTGTTGTTGAACAAGAGACCTTGGAGTACAGATTCATAGTTCCTTGAAAGTAGAGTCACAGATAGACAAGATGGTGAAGAAGGTGTTTGGTATACTTCCCTTTATTGGTCAGTACATAGAATATAGGAGTTAGGAGGTCATGTTGCGGCAGTACAGCACATGTTTAGGTCATGTTTGGAATACTGTGTGCAATTCTGGTCTACCTGCGATAAGATAGATGTTGTGAAATTTGAAAGTGTTCAGAAAAGATTTACAAGGAAGTTGCCAGGATTGGAGGATTTGAGGGATAGGGAGAAGCTGGATAGGCTAGGGCAGGTTTCCCTGAAGCATTGGAGGCTGAGGGGTTCATAAAATCATGAGGGCATGGACCGATTAAATAGGCAAGGTCTTTTCCCTGGGGTGTGGGAGTCTAAAACTAGATGGCACAGGTTTAAGGTGAGAGGAGAAAGATTTAAAAGCAACAAAGGGCCAACTTTTTCATGTAGAGAGTGGTGCGTGTTTAGAATGAGTTGCCAGAGGAAATGGTGGAGGCTGATCCAATTACAACATTTAAAAGGCATTGGGATGGGTATATGAATAGGAAGGGATTAGAGGGAAATAGATCAAATGCTGGAAAATGGGATTAGATTAGTTTAGGATGTGGAACAGGATCATAAAACACAGAATTTAAAGCAAAAGATTGCAGTATCATGCAACTGAAATGATATATTGAATAAACCTAGATTGCTGTTAAGTGTTACATCTTTTAGAATAGGTTGCAGGTTTTGGTTCATTAATATGAATCATAGAACTTCTTTTAAGTCAAATTATTGAGATAGCTTAAGGTTTTATAATAAAGGTGACACCTCAGATCAGACAATGCATTAAAGATATGAAGTTAGAGTCTGCTTAGTCCTAATCTTGAGTCAGCCTGGTTCTATTTCCAAAGTAGGAATTTATAAATATTACATGGATTGACTGCCTGCATTGACTGCCTGTAGATTGTGTGCTTTTTGAGCAAATTAGAACGTATCTGCAAATGTAATTCTGCAAATGCAAATTCATCCCATAGACTGGGGTGCACGCACGCACATACATATAAGTCTATGGTAGGACATACCACCAGCACTTCACCAGAGACTCTCACTGCTGATGTTACCTAGGCTGGTGATGAAACATCTGAAAACAAACCTTCAAGCTCAGTGAGCTAACTTACATACTTAGATGTGGATGTGATAAGGGAGTGAAAATAAATTTGATAGTTGTCATTCAATTCAATTCAATTTCATGCGATTGCCCAGATGCAAATTAATTTCAGGTGTAATGCATATTCATTTAGAAAAAAAGTGAATAAATAATAACTATAAAATTACCGTGTCAACAAAATCTAATTTTACTGGAAATGTATACTAAAACTATTTTGATGCTTTAAAATAATTGCTCAGTGGGTCCCTCCACAAATGTTTATCCTGATAATCCTTCAAACACCTGTTAAGAATTATTATAGAGAAAGGCACAAATAAGTTCCGGAACTATCTTTTCCAAATCTGAGGGCTGGTAGCTTGAATTCAGAAGAAGAGCCATGCCAAACCCATAACATTAACTCTGTTTCTCTCTCTACAGATGTTGTCAAACCTGCGAAGTTTCTCCAATATTTCTGTTTTTATTTCAGATTTTCAACATCAGCAGTATGTTGCTTTTGCTTTTAATATTGTTAATTAGCTTTTCCCAAAGTCTATACCTTGTTCTTTTTCCTCAATTTGGGATATTTGTAACTGTACCATTTTACAAAGTTCTTGACCAAGTTCCTACAGTTTACTTCAATATTTCCAATAAGACCTACAAGTGCCATATCATAAGCATGTTTCAGGATCATTGTGTTGGTCTTACTCTGATCTGCAGTAGTTGTATAGAATGAATGCAAAGTAAAGGTGGCAGCATACTGACCTGAGTACATCCTGGATTCATTAACAATAGCTCTGAGCAAATCCCATAAACTAACATCCATTTGGTTCCATTGTGAAGGAAATCAGCAATCTAAAGGAGAATCCACATGAAGGTTTTCAATTTTTCAATAAGGTTGAATGATTACTTAGTGTTAAAATCTGAACAGAAATCAATACAGATAGTGTCATTATAGTTGCATAACCTATTCACCTATTCATTGTTTTTACCTAACCTATTCACCTGCTGATAGATCAGATTGATTAATGTCAGTTCTGTAACTGATCAATACATGGAACATAAGGATGTAAAAGACAGTTTACACAATGTTCTCAAACACTTCATGAACACCTAGTCAGTAAACATTCAGCTAAATATGTCGCTATATTTGAGCAGCCAGAACGATTGCAGAGAGATGGGATTAACAGAAGAATGTGTAATGATGAAAGTTCATGAGGTAACTATGATGTCAATATCACATGAGAATCCCTTTGGAATAGCACTCATTCCAGAAATTTTCCAAAGAAAAATGGCAAACACATTGGAAGGCTTTGATATGATAATATATCATATGGAGAACATCTATAACATGGAGCCACAAATGCAGAGTATGATCAAAGGGTCAGAACAGTCATGCAAGCTCACCATTAATGAGAAATGCAAGTCTTTTTGTAAAGCCAGGAATAAAAATTCTTGGATACATCAATCAAACTACAAGAATCATAGTGGACCCTCAGAAAACCAAAATTATTGAAGAATTTGCAATACCAAGGAATGTTACAGAGCTGCAAATATTCCTTAAGATGGTACATCAAGAAAGAAAGCTTTTGCCAAATTTAGAAAAATTTAATGAACTCTTAAGGACACCTACTGCACAAAGCTCAACAATAGCACTGGAAAGTCGACCTGGAAAAGAATTTGAAAAAAATCAAGTAATTCCTGATCTCATCAGATACCTTGGTGTACTATAATCCATCTCTATCAGCAATAATAGCAGCTGAACCATTTTCAACAGTGTTAGGTCAATATTCTTTCAGGTACAGAAAGATACATAGAATTTCTACAGTGCAGGAAAATGCCATTTAGCACATCAAGTATGCACTGACCCACCTACCCAAACCCAGCCCCCCACCTTATCTCCTTAATCCCTGCCTTGCCAAGGCTAATCCACCTAACCTGCACATCCTTAGACAATTTAGCATGGCCAATCCACCTAACCTGTACACCTTTGGACTGTGGGAGGATACAAGAACATCCAGAGGAAATTGAGACAGATACAGGGAGAACATGCAAACTCCACACACTCACATCAAACCTCGATGCCCTGGCACTATGAGGTAGCTGTACTAATCACTGAGCCACCATGCCAACTGATCTTCAAAGTGTAGATCAGTCAGAAAAGTTGCTAAATAACTTACTTACATGGATGTTCCACAATTATAAAGAACCTTGGGAGTAATGTGAGCATGCAAAACATTATAGTGGTTTTACACTTTAAGACAGAAACAAACCATGTTCATTCTTGTGAATGCAACAGAAACAGCCAAGCTGCCATCTAGAGTTCAACAGGCCAGGTTAAGGCTAATGAGATACAACACATTCAATACAGGAAATGATCACTAATTGCATTTCACATGCAGAGAACAACCAATGAACGAAAGGATCACTATTACCATCACCTTTTCCATCAAGGCCTTAGAAATACTTAGGAATAGATTTATTTGAATTCAAAGCAGATCTTCATTATTGTCTCAGTGTGGCTTGAGATAAGCAATTTACATAAGGTTACACCAGAGACAGTGATAAATTCACACACACAAAAAGTTCTCAATGTATAGTATTCCATATAGCATAGTCTGAGACAGTGGTCTTCAGTTTGCAAATTAGCAACTCATGTGAATGTGCACATGAATCCAATTTTAATCATGTCATAAGTTCACCATATGGTCATCGAGCAAATGAGAAAATGGAGAGAGAAGTTCATCTATTCAAGGCACAAACGGAGAAGAATAAAGATTTAAAGCTTGCATTATGAAGGTACAGCTTGTCAATGCCGCTAGTGAATTGAATTGAATTGAATTTATTGTCATGTGTACCGAGGCACAGTGAAAAGCTTTGTCTTGTGAGCAATACAGGCAGATCACAGAGTTAAGTAGCATAGATAAGTAAATAATAGTTAAACAGCGACAAAAACAAAAACACAGGTACAGGCAAATGTTAAGAGTGTGTGAGTCCATTCAGTATTCTAACAAAGTAGGGTATAAACTGTTATGAAACTGACTGGAGCGTGCGTTAAGGCTTCTGTACGTTCTCCCAGATGGTTGAAGTTGTAGAAAAATAGTGCCAGGGTGGGATGGATCTTTGAGAATGCTGACGGGCTTTCCTCGACAAGGAGCCTGGTAGATGGATTGTATAGATGGGAGGTTGGCCTTTGTGATTGTCTGGGCTGAGTTCACCACTCTCTGTAACCGTCTCTGATCTTGAATGGTACAGTTGCCATACCAGGTAGTGATACATCCAGACAGAATACTCTCGATAGTGCACCTATAAAGGTATTCGCCGTCATGCCAAATTTTCTCAGCTGCCTGAGAAAGAAGAGACATTGTTGGGCCTTTGTAACCAGTGCATCCACATGAAGAGTCCAAGAAAGGTTGTTGTGGATGACTACCCTCAGGAGCTGGAGAATCTCCAGTTGTTCCACCTCTGTGCTGTTAATGTGTAGGGGGAGCATGAGTAACATCCCACCGAAAGTCAATAATGAATTCCGTGATTTTGCTGGCATTGAGAGCTAGGTTTGTTCTCAGTGCACCAATTTTCAGGTCTTCCACCTTCTGTCTGTAGTCTGTTTCGTCGCCATCTGAAATTTGACCGACTATGGTAGTGCCATCAGCGAACGTGTAAATGGCATTAGTCTGGTATTTGACAATACAGTCATGGGTATACAGTGAGTACAGTAGGACGCTGAGTGTGCACCCCTAGGAGGCTCTAGTGTTCAGTTAGTGAGGATGAAATATTGTTCCCAATCTTCACTGATTGCGCTCTGTGGGTCAGGATACTGAGGATCCAGTTGCCAAGAGTGGGGCTTAGTCCAAGATTATTAATCAGTCTCGTGGAGATAATAGTGTTGAAGGCTGAACTGTAGTCAATGAGTAGGACTCTTACGTAGCTGTTCTTCGTGTCAAGATGTTCTAGAGAGGAGTGAAAGGCAAGTGATATTTTAGTAAGGCGTTTGATAAGGTTCCCCATGGTAGGCTACTGCAAAAAATACGGAAGTATGGCGTTGAGGGTGAGTTGGAGGTTTGGATTAGGAATTGGCTGGCTGGAAGAAGACAGAGGGTAATAGTTGATGGTAAAGGTTCATCTTGGAGTGCAGTTACTAGCGGTGTTCCGCAAGGATCTGTTTTGGGACCATTGCTGTTTGTCATTTTTATAAATGACCTGGAGGAGGGGCTAGAAGGTTGGGTGAGCAAGTTTGCAGATGATACGAAAGTCGGTGGAGTTGTTGACAGTGAGGAAGGATGTGTCAGATTACAGTGGATATAGATAAGTTGCAGAGTTGGGCAGAAAGGTGGCAAATGCAGTTTAATGTAGGTAAGTGTGAGGTGATTCACTTTGGTAAGAATAACAAGAAGATGGGGTACTGGGCTAATAGTCGGATACTTGGTAGTGTGGATGAGCAGAAGGATCTTAGTGTCCATGTACACAGATCTCTGAAAGTTGCCACCCAAGTAGCTTTAAATTAAGGGGTGGTAGGTATAGGACAGATGTTAGGGGTAGATTCTTTACTCAGCGAGTCGTGAGTTCATGGAATGCCCTGCCAGTAGCAGTGGTGGACTCTCCCTCTTTATGGGCATTTAAACAGGCATTGGATAGGCATATGGAGGATAGTGGGCTGGTGTAGGTTAGGAGGGCTTGGATCGGCGCAACATCGAGGGCCAAAGGGCCTGTACTGCGCTGTATTTTTCTATGTTCTATGATATGGCATCTGATGTGGATCAGCTGGTCCGATAGGCAAATTGGAGTGGGTCAAGAGTAGAGGGGAGGCTGGAGTTGATTAATGCCATGACCAGCCTTTCAAAGTACTTCATGACCATCGAAGTTAGGGCCACTGAGCGGAAGTCATTGAGACATGCTGCATGAGCCTTCTTTGGCACAGGGATTATGTTGGCCTTCTGGAAACAGGAAGCTGCAGGGAGAGATTGAAGATATCCGAGAAGACCTCTGCCAGTTGATCTGCACATGCTCTGAGTGCACGGCCTGGTACTCTGTCTGGTCCCAATGCTTTCTTTGGAATCACATGAAGGAAAACTGATCTGACCTCTGATGTAGTGACTGCTTGGATAGGTTCGTCAGGACTTGTCGGAATAGATGTTACCTCTCTGCTAAAATTCTACTCAAAGCGAGCATAAAAGGCATTGAGATGATTGGGGAGAGATATGTCATCATCTGCTATCTTGCACTGTCTCTTTTTAGAACCTGTGATGTCATTCAGTCCTTGCCATAGTCGCTGGGTGTCTGTCTGGGTCTCTAGTTTGGATCGGTATTGGTCCTTGGCTGCCTTAATGGCTGTGTGAAGGTCATACTTGGATTCCTTATATTTGAGTGAGTCTCCTGATCTGAAGGCCTCATGTCTGGTTTTGGCAGGTTCTGTATGTCCTGATTCATTCAGGTTTCCTGTTGGGGAGCACCTGGATTGACTTCCACGGTATGCAGTCCTCCACACATTTGTTAATAAAATTTGTGACAGTGGTGGCGTAATCATCCAAGGTACCAAGGTCCGTTTGAATGTGGCCCAATCAGCCGATTCCAGACAGCACTGGAGTTGATCCTCTTGATCCATTCCCAACTGTGCACTTCAGACTGATGGTTTCTCTATCCATTGTGTGAACTGTACAGTGTCCTTGGATAATTTAAAGGATGGATCAATACTTAGAGTTATTGATGATGTGAAGATGCTGGTATTGGACAGGGGTGGACAAAGTCCGAAGTCACATGACACCAGGTTATAGTCCAACAGATTTATTTGAAATCACAAGTTTGCTGATGACACCAAAATTGGAGGTTGTAATGGACAGCGAAGAAAGTTACCTCAGATTAAAACAGAATCTTGATCAGATGGGCCAATGGGTTGAGAAGTTGCAGATGGAGTTTAATTTAGATAAATGCGAGGTGCTGCATTTTGGGAAAGCAAAGCTTAGCAGGACTTATACACTTAATGGTAAGGTCCTAGGGAGTGTTGCTAAACAAAGAAACCTTTGAGTGCAAGTTCATAGCTCCTTGAAAGTGGAGTCGCAGGTCGATAGGATAGTGAAGAAGGTGTTTGGTATGCTTTCCTTTATTGGTCAGAGTATTAAGTACAGGAATTGGGAGGTCATGTTGTGGCTGTACAGGACATTGGTTAGGCCACTGTTGGAATATTACGTGCAATTCTGGTTTCCTTCCTATCGGAAAGATGTTGTGAAACTTGAAAGGGTTCAGAAAAGATTTACAAGGGATTTTGCCAGGGTAGGAGGATTTGAGCTATAGGGAGAGGTTGAATAGGCTCGGTCTGTTTTCCCTGGAGCGTCAGAGGCTGAGGGGTGACCTTACAGAAATGTATAAAATCTTGAGGGGCATGGATAGGATAAATAGACAAAGTCTTTTCCCTGGGATGGGGGAGTCCAGAACTAGAGGGCATAGGTTTAGATTTAGGGTGAGAGGGGAAAGATATAAAAAAGACCTAAGGGGTGAATGTTTCACGCAGAGAATGGTACGTGTATGGAATGAGCTGCTAGAGGAAGTGGTAGAGGCTGGTACAATTGCAACATTTAAAAGGCATCTGGAAGGGTATATGAATAGGAAGGGTTTGGAAGGATATGGGCCAGGTGCTGGCAGGTGGGACTAGATTGTTTTGAGATATCTGGTCAGCATGGATGAGTTGGACCGAAGGCTCTGTTTCAGTGCTTTACATCTCTATGACTCTACGACTTTGAGGAGATTTGATTGGGGTCTTTAAAATAATTAAAAGTTTGGATTTGTTTTGAGCAGAAAAATGCTGTCTGAATTGAATAGCTTAAGGAGAGCCAAAGGGTATAGATATAAGGTAACAGAGCATAACAGTCAGGTTGCATTACCTTTCACAAGGAGTATTTGATCCATAGAACATAGTGATAGCATTACAGTCTGTGAGGTATTGTTATAAGTGTTCAAAAATAGTAAGTTTATGAGTACAGAGAAATACTCAGTGTTTCTTTGAAGCTGTATCTTATTCACCACCATCCACTGGCACTTGTTTGGGGTTTGAGAATTTTATTTTCCTCAAACCCATCTTCGGTTATTTTCACCGCATTTTGTCTCCTCAGCAGAGACTGTGGCTAGCGCATGTACAGAAGTTGTATCATTCTAAGAACATTCTTGGATATGTCTTCTTCTAGGACTACTAACTAAACAACACAATACCTAACAAGATTGGACAGAATAAAAATGGTGTGTGCTTACCGTTGATAATCAAAAACTATGGTAGAATCCTGTAGTCAAAGCAAGACTCTGATGCTAAAGTTTTAATAAGATTCCTGCTGGGAGATGCACCAGCCAACCAACTTGAGCTCTAATTAATATTAAGTCAGGGGAGTCTCGGGTGGCCAGTGACTAGGATTTTAAACCACAAAGTCATAAGACATTGGAGTGGATAAGGCTATTCAGCTCATCAAGTCTGTTCTACCATTCTGTAAGACCATAGCTGAAATGATATTCCTCAACTCCACTTTCCTGCCTTTTCATCCATAATCCTTGATGCCCTTACTAGTTCATAATGTCTATCACAGCTTTGAATACACTTAACAACATAGTTTCTGCAGCTCACTGGTAAAGAAATCCACAAATTCACTGCCCCATGAGAGGAGGAATTCCTCCTCATCTCTGTCTTAAAAGGGTGATTAATTATTCGGAAATTTTGCACCCCTCGCTCCCCCCACCCCAGTCCCAGAGGAGAAACAACCTCTCCACACCTACTATGTGAATTCCACTAAGAATCTTGTATATTTCAAAACGTTTTGTTCTCAATATTCAACATTCACGCATGTCAATTTCAAACATCAATGGTGTGAATTGTCCCTCGAATATCCTACAGGAAACTGTTTCGGAAGCAGAATTCATAGCCACCTTTAAAAGAAAAGTGGTTAACTATTTGGAAAAGAACATTTGAAATGAATAGACAAAGGAAAATAATTGAAAGTAAGTAGATATGTTTAGCTAGAACTAGCACAGGCACAATGAGCTTTTGGGCTCTTTCTGAACTGTGTCCACGTGTCAGGTGTTTAAGTGCAGTTTATAACTAGCTTGGAGAAAAATCCTTCTCCAGATGATCAGCCTTGGGATAAAGTAACACTTTTCATGATTTAATACAGAACCTCTATGTTCCTTGATCACATGTACCAATTTCAAATAAAGCCCTAATTTGCTGAAATACAATGCTAAATGTAATTTGTTTTGGACTTGTTCAAATATGGCCTTTAGCACCTGGATGACCACAGTATTGAAAGCAATCTTTCTTGTGCCTGATCATTCCCTTGATAACTTACTTGATGAGTATAGTGTAATATTATCCATGATTTCAGCTGACCAGCAATCCCACTTGCCAATCTGATTTGGTTCTATGTGGAGTCTCAATGGTCAATAGAAACAAAAATGGGAAATTAGTTAGGAGCAATGAAAACAATTTCAGATAAATAATTTTCTGACAGTTCATAACTCATTTGTGAACTCCTACTTTGTTTGACATTAATGGGTATGTCTCAGAGAATCTGACTGATTTCTCATTCATTTTTGACAGATATTAAACACTATTTCTGATGTTAAACAAAATACCAGATATTGATCAGGTGGTAATTTTCAATTAATTTCTGAAGTTGCCATTAAATTATTAAATTACAGTATTATAGAAATTCATGATTAAAAATGCCCGCTGGAGAGAAACTGATAAATTACCCAATAAATTATAGGAAAAGGTTTATCTAAACAGACACTTTGTGAGGTTTTTACTGTGGAACATATAGAAATGAAATCTGAGGAAATTAATTTTCTGTTTGCTAGAAATTGATTTTACTTCCCAGTCTGTTTCTGAAATTCTTTAAAATTTGAAAAATTCAAGATATTACAATTTTTTTGACTTGAAAAGAAAGCACTGCACACACCATTTGGAAGTTGCAAAAAGTAATAACTTGAGGTGTGTGGGTCCTCCTCCAATTAGCTCCTGTTGTCTACATTTATGACCAAATTTTTAAAAACCTGAAAGAACTGTGGAAAAGGTTCTGAGGAATGGTCGCTTGACCTGAAATAGTTTGGGTAATTTCACATCTTGTTGCCTGCACCCATTTTAAAGACTCTTCAAATTATTACTCCTATCTTTCTAACCTTCACTGCGACTATCAATTTTTAAATATATTTTAATGTATTTTTGACTCTGGACTGAAATTAGGAAAAAGACAATTTTAAAAACCAAGAACTGTGGAATGGATTACAGTGCATCTTAAAAATAATCTGTCAGCACTAATTGTAAGTGCTGTTTTCACTTGTTCTTCAACCGGTAGGAGAAGTTTATTTGCAAATGGACTGGTGCCAGGGAGCATGTACAAGGTGAAATTGAGCTGACAGCAAGTAGTTGACTTATCTGTGGTGACCAGTTGTTCATGAAAAGGCCCTTCTGCCTGCCAACAACTATGTGATTATCTCCTTCGGAAGCTAAATAGCTTGTGGGTGTGAACAAGATATCCAGAAGCCTTTGGAACTATGGAAGGGAAGTGGTGTCCTTATTTCTATAGTTAAAAAAAAAAACCCTAAACTCTGAAGCATCAACTCCTTTAGAAAGCAATGTTAAAACTGAGGTTAGATACTATCGTGCCTTCCTTAGCCAAGTGTCACACAGCTGGTCCCTTTTTACTAAGAGCTTTTTTTTTCTCAAGGATACTGCATTCTTGGTTTATTTTTCAGAGGGGTCATAAAACAGCTCCCGGTTCTGATTTTTTTGGCACAGAGGTTAAAGGATATTGAGAAGCCTTTTTATTTATATGTAAACAGATGAGACTTCAGGCCAAAGTGGTCACGCTTTCGAAGTGACCTGTATAATGAAAAGGGAGTGGTCAGCTCTCCAGCTGAGCAGTTCAGTTCAGTTCAGTTCAGTTCAGTTCAGAACTAATTAGGAGTTCAACAGTGAGCTGTGTGGAAACAAACTCTCTCACTCCTTCTGCCCTTCTAACTTCAACCTGCAAGCATTTGTTCAATTTTTTACTGCTCCTTAAGGAGGTTTGCTTGTTGGGACTATTGTGATTATTCAGAACAGCATAATTAAGTCGAGTTTGGATAGACTGAGTTCTGTAGGGGTTCTTTATTCTGTTCTTTGTGTTTTATTGTGTAACTTTGTGAATAAAGTTTTTGTCTGTTTTAATACCTTGTTGTCAACCCAGCTAACTTAATTTGAGTAATTTTCACTGTACACTTATCAAAACAAATTGCAAAGTTATGGTATAGGCTGCCTGCTCAAGAATGTTTTGAGTGGTCTGGCCTAGTCCATAACAGATTGGGGGCTTTTTGCGGGATTTTAAACAGCGAATAGTAGAAGTTAGTTTCTTTATTTCAGGTGTTGGAATGGTTGGGTAGACAAAGCTTGGGATAGCAATGGCTCTTTCAGTTGCAGAAAGTTTTCTGGAAGTGGATGCGGTGACTTTGGAAGTTTTGCAAAAGATGAATAAGACCCAGGTTGCAAGAATTACCAGACAAGCTGGAATTGAATCTGCCTGCTTCTGTGAGGAAAGGGGAGATAATTATAGCAGTAGATCAGCATTTAAACTTGCTGGAGAAACCATCAGAATCTATAGAGATAGCAAGAATGCAATTGCAAATGAAGCAGAGGTGAGAGATAAGGAAAGGGCAGCAGAAATGAAACAGTTTGGGTTACAATTAAAAGCAGAAGAGACGGGAAAAGAGAGAGAAGCAGAAGAAGAGAAAGAGAAAGAGAGAGCTTTTGAACTTCAAAAACTGACACTTTAAAAGGAAAGTCAGCTTAAAAGGCTGGAGATAAAGGCTGAAGGTAACCTTAGCGAGGAAGTAGTGCGAACTCAAGTAGAAGAGCAGAGAGTTAAAATGGCAAGATTTGCAGCTGAAGTGGCTGTTGATTATGAGCTGGTCCATAAAACATGGTTTGGCTTCCAGAATCAATTTCAGTCCATGAGGGATAGAAATTGGGGCAAAGAGAAATCCTTGCGTGGAAAGGGAATGGTAGATCTCAGTGAAGATCATATTGATAACTTACTACAGGGTAAAATAAATACCTTTGAGGGGGACAAAGAAGTTAAAAAAGTTCATTGTAATAAAGTGAAATAAATCACAGTGTTGGGTGGGTTCCTTAATGAGGTTTGCTTATTGGGACTGTTATGTATATTAAGAACAGCATAATTAAGTTTAGTTTGGATAGACTGAGTTATGTCGGGGTTGTTTAAACTGTTCTTTGTGTTTCATTGTGTAATTTTGAGAATACATTTTTTGACTGTTTTAAAACCTGCTAGTCAACCTAGCTAACTTAATCTAGGTAATTTTCACTGTACACTTACCAAAATAAATTACCAAGTTATGGTCTGGGCTGCCTGCTTAAGAATGTTTTGAGCGGTCTGGCCAAGTCCATAGCCAAGAAAAACAAATAAATTATCTTAATTGCATTCTCTAAGTAGAAATACAATGTTATCTGTAATTCTAATGGCTAAATTCCTACAAATAATAGCATTAAAGATAATAAAATTTTTAAAAAATAAAATGAAAATGTATATTATTCAATATGGATGTCCTCAATTAAATGCTGATTTCTGTTCCTGAAAAATTACACCTGTAAGTGAAGACTTGAAGTGAAGTGTGATGCAGCATTGAGTGATTCAGCAGTCTTTATACATAAATCACATTCAAGGTGCCCCACTATTGTTCTGCCATTGATGCCTGGAATTCAGAAATTATTACAGTGGTAATCATACTACCATTATTAATAGTTGTTAAAAACCAATCTGGTTCATTGATGCCTCTTAGGGAAGGACATCCTCCATCCTTACCTGGTCTATCCTACATGTGACAGCAATATTATTGACCCTTAGTTAACCTCTGGATAATTGGGAAAGTAGTACAAATATTGACCTAGTCGATGATGTCCACATTCCATGAACAAATTGTAAAAATTATTTTCCATTTTCTTAGGATACTGCAGTCTGTCTCAACAATATGCAATCCCAGTTGTGGTGTTTTTTCAATTATTGCATCTTCTCCCAATTGGCCTCTTATCTGTACTCTCTCCCTCAGCTTCTACACTGGTAACCTGCATGCTCTGCATTTGCACCTGAAGTTTTGAACCTGGTTGTCTCTTTGCTTTTCCTCTCACTGTTTTCTCTCTCTCTCTCGGGGTCATTCCATAGAAAGTGCTCAGAAGAAATTTACAAGAATGTTTCCAGGACTGGAGGGTTTGAGTTAAAAGGAGAGGTTGGATAGTCTGGGACATTTTTCCTTGGAATGTCAGGGGCTAAGGGATGACATTGTAGATGTTTATAAAATCATGAGGGGTTTAGATAAGGTGAACAGCCAAGGTCTTTTTCCAAGGGTAGGGGAGTCCGAAACTAGAGGGCATAGCTTTAAGGCAAGAGGTGAAAGATATAAAAGGGGCCTGAGGGGCAACTTTTTCATGCAAAGGGTGGTGCATGTATGGAATGAGCTGCCAGAGGAAGTGGTAGAGGCAGGTACAATTGCAACATTTGGGAAGAAACTTGGTCAGGTAAATGAATAGGAAAGATTATAGAGATATGGGCCAAACACAGACAAATGGGATGAATTAAGTTTGGGAAACCTAGATGACATGGACAAGTTGGACCGAGAGGACAGTTTCTGTGCTGTATGACTCTATGTCAGATTTTAATCTGTATGTTAGAAGTGGAAGTTATATTCTCAATCTTCTACCCATCGATAACAGTGACTGTAATAACTCACTCTGTCACAGTAAGGATCGATAACTTGATTGAGTATGATTGAGGTCTTTGTGTTTCTTCAATATAATTTCACTTCTTGTTTGCACATTTCTCTCAGCTTCTCAAATAGCTTGAGGATAGTAAGGCAAACTGAGAGCATAAGTGAAGTCATTTTCACATGCAAACTTTTGAAATTGTTCATTTGCAAATTACCGTCCATTGCCTGACATTAAAATGTCCAGGATCCCAAGAATAAAATAAATTCTCTTGAGGAAATGGATCCCTGCATTTATTGTTACATTATGCAAATAATTGACTTAAATCCATCTTCACTAGGAAGCAATAATTAGAATGAAGATTTTTCTCTAAACTTGAATAAATTAATTTCCAAACATTCCCATAGCACAAACAATGCAGTTAGAAATAATTTCTTCTAGACAATGAGTAATACTGCCAACCAAACAAATTGTTGCCCTCACATCACAGTTTCTAATCCACAAATATCCCTTCATGAAATGTTTGAAGAATATCAAGCTAAAGTGCTCTTGGTATGATTATTTCTTGTTGAAGGTGAGTAAGTTATCATTGATATTGAGGAGCTTGCGCTGTTGAAAACACTGGCATAATATTAGATTGTTGATTATGTTATCTCAACACTCTTCCGAATCATATTTCCAGATTTGCAGACAGTCTTTGTCAAATTCTCGGGGTGACCTTAATGTTGCTGCTCCCTTTCAAGTCTCTATTATTTTCATCACGATTACTGTCACAAACTACTTGGGAAGAAAGCATAAATAACAGAGATCCACAAATCCATAAACTGTAGATTTTACAGCTCAAATCCATAATCCATTAAACCACCAAGATCTGGCAGTCTGGTCTGGCAATTTGCCACATTCAGAGACATAAGTAATTCATACCAGGTTTTGCCAATAACTGGAAGTTAACTTTATTGAAATAAATGTGACTAATGGTGTGCCGCAAAGATCATAGAACAATAGAACAATACAGCACAGAACAGGCCCTTCGGCCCACGATGTTGTGCCGAACATTTGTCCTAGCTTAAGCACCTATCCATGTACCTATCCAATTACCACTTAAAGGTCACCAATGATTCTGACTCTACCACTCCCACAGGCAGCGCATTCCATGCCCCCACCACTCTCTGGGTAAAGAACCCACCCCTGACATCTCCCCTATACCTTCCACCCTTCACCGTAAATTTATGTCCCCTTGTAACA